>NC_091131.1:98092329-98392329 GCF_040183065.1 Periplaneta americana | reverse complement strand
CCATGTCATTCCCCGGATTTCAAATGTTTGTGAATTTTGTCTAAGACAGAAAGTAAATATGAACAATCAACACCATATTGAAGAACAGAAGAATGAAATAATGCGAATGCTGGGATAATTATTACAAATAAAGAGTTTCAGAAAATGTTTCAGAATTTTCTGCACCGATATGATTATTTATTGATCCAGAAAGGTGAACATCTCTTTTAACATATGTTTTGATAAAGGGTAAGATGAATATAACGTTTTGTTATTACTTCTTACCGGTACATTATTTGCTCAGGACTACAGGTCTACATCACCCCAATTCACCGCCGATTCGGTTCACTTCCGTACGAGAGAGTGGTCGGATCTCCCCATTAAACACTCGCGCTACGATTGATGATAATGCAGATACGTTGTAGGCTATGTGCATGGCACATAGTCTACAAGTAGGGTAAAGTTGCCTATTTCCGTAATAATCCTAATCCTGTGATACTTTTTTTTTTTAAATTGAACGTCAGTCAAAGCTTTGCCGTTCGACCATAGCGCCTGAAATTTTTTTTTCGAAAGAATGCATCTTCCGCCTATTTTTCAGACATCGGTGAACTTCCTAGCAAGATACCCAATCCCGTGACATTCAGTGAAAAAAACGTATCATGGAATTAGGCAACTTTACCCTAGTACTCATACTTTTCCTAATGCCACTCGTATAGTGGATGTAATGTTATTGCAAAGCAAACTTTTCAAGGACGGTTATTGTTATGAATACTGTATTCGTTATTTAGCTGACACCAATACAATTTGTAGGAACAATGGTAGTCAGCATAACACTCAAAATGAAGAATGTTATGCAGTCCCATACCATGATTTTAAAATAATGACTGTCTAACGAGGCGTACGGTAGTTGGAGGTTAGAGCATCATTACTATGTCACGTCCGTGTTGTAGGACTGTAATGGTATACGCTCTAGTTGGCATGTCTGCACCTAGATATATTAAACTTATTTGCCCTACATTTCAACATCTCATTACGCAAATACAGAATAGCTACTGCATTGGTATGGAATCCATTGCTTCCACTTCGCCGATCAGCCGCACATCCCCCGCAGTTTACTAGAATTAAAAGGTTCCATTCAGTAAAGTTTTAGCTTCCGCGTTTGTGGCTTTTCGCTAGCGCGCTAGTTTTCCATCCAGACGGCCCGCTTCGATCCTCGGCCTGGCCATGGTGCGACAAAGCAGACGTGGTACTCCCGTTTAACACTTTCATCCCACCAACACATTTAACCTCACTCTCATTTCATCTGTCTGCAAAAGTTAATACGCTAGGTCAAGTCTTGCGTGATGACTAGGGCCGTGACATCGGTATATTTGTATTAGTCTGAGGTGAACATACGACCCCCCCCCCCGGACAGAATGTAGTCGACGTGTTTCAAGTACAGGCAGCGGAAGCGAATTTGACATATCTAAGCAAACACGTTCCGTGTTTTGCAAACGATTATTGCGTATTATAAAATCAAGGCAATACAATTATTGTATAATAAGGGCTAATATCGGAAAGGTCTAAAATGCTGGTGAGATTGAGAAATCATACTTAAATTGTCACAAATGTGGTAAAACATGTCTGAAAAAATTTTTTTTTATTTATTTAGAGTTTTGCATTACAGTTTTAGAAAGCCGAAAACGTATATGGCGTACAATTTTGCTTTCTCTATATTTAACTGTTACATTAATTTATTTATCACATAAATTTCGTACTTTACTTTTCTTGCATGTTGTTTGCCTGGTTTCGGTTCCCTCTGCAATAAGCAACAACATTCATTTTCAAAGTTTCAAATGAAAATGACCGCCGAGTGTCGGATAGTATAACCTTGTATGCGGAAAAACTGCGTTCAAAATCGGCTGAAACCAAAGGCGCATATGTAAAATATTTCATATTAACAATTTCATTTCTACATCACACAGTACTAATACAAAAAAAACGATGGTTTCATTTCATTATGCAACATTGCAAACGTTTTATCAGGTGACAAGTGCGAGTGTTAGAGAAATGAAATTGATGATGTGAAATATTTTACATATGCGCCCTTGATTTCAGCCGATGTAGAACGCAGTCTTTCCGCATACAAGGTTATACTATCCGACACTCGGCAGTCATTTTCATTTGAAATTTGAAAATGAATGTTGTTTATTGCAGCAGGAACCGAAACTAAGCGAACAACATGCAAGAAAAGTAAGGTACAGAATAGATGTGATAAGTGAATTAATGTAACAGTTAAATATAGCGAAAGAAAAATTATATGCCATATACGTTTACGGCATTCTAAAACTGTAATGTAAAACTCTATAAAATATATAAAGAAAAACATCTTTTCAGACTTATGCTTTACCACTTTGTGACAATTTAAGTATGATTTCCAACAATTTTTAAATTAAAAAATACTTTAAATAATTATTGAAGATTCCTTTACAACTTCGTATATATATTTTCCTGTTCTACACATCTATTAAGGATGGAAAAAATAAAATGTAATATGTTCAAAGGTACAACAGGTTCATGTACCTTAGAACATACCCTCTTGTAAGTTGGAACACATGTAATATAGGTGGGAATATAGTTGTAAGAACTGACAATCATATTTAAAATGTATTTGCAATCATAAACCATAGCACGCTGCTCTGATTTAGATTTTATTTCCTGGAGGAACATGAACTGCTTCAACAGCTTTCTTCAAGGCATCCGGATCAATTGGGGGACCTCTTAATTCCAGACTTACTTCGTGGCATGGTCTTAAAATAAAAGGAAAACAAAAACCAATAGTATTATGTACCTTGGAACATGTTCCATGGTACAAGATATTCTGTGTTCAAAGGTACAAGAGGGTGCACGTGGCTCTCAAAACTAGAGATTCGAATAATCATGGAAATTAAAATGTGTTATTACTCACCAGATGATACGGAACACATTGTACTTAATGGATGGTAACAAATACAATCTGGTTTTATGTTAGATAACATATATCAATGAACGAAATGTTTACTTTTGGTACTAAAAATATTCTTTCGTTCACAGAATTCGCACTTTGCAATAAATCAAACCGAAACTACGACCAGAGCTACTTAGCGGCTTTCCCTACAATCTACTTCAGTTTCAGTCCTCTAGGTAGTAGCAAAAAATAAAAAAACAAAAAATGTTCAAAGGTACACTATGCTGAAGGTACAACAGTTTTCCCTATTGTCTTGATTTTATAATACGCAATAATCATATACAAAACACGGAACGTGCTTGCTTAGGCGTGTCAAATTCGCTTCCGCTGCCTGTACTTGAAACACCGACTGCATTCTGATCGGCGTCTTATGTTCACCTGAGACTGATACAAATATACCGATGTCACGGCCCTAGTGATGACTGAGTTTTCTTTGCTGGTATAGGATTTAAGGACTTTGAGATCTGGACTCTGGAATTTATCAGGGACTCGTCTGGAAATGGCACCTGACTTTGTAAGAGCTGAGGCAGCTCTAATATGTTTATGACGACAAAGTTACAGAACTTGACCTGCCGCTCCCATTAGTCTATACAGTTTCGTGTAGGTTACAGTTACAGCTCTCTATTGATGTTTCCGAAGTACTGAGACACGTAAGCAATTCTTGGTTTGTAATCATAAGAGACACGCCCCTTTCATCAATGGCGTGTTGGTTTAGAGACATGTAAGTCTTAAGAGTTACAATAGTTCTATATCTGAAGTAAACAATCATTAGGCTTAATTATGAGTGTGTTCTATGATCAGACTGTATTAATGAGTAAAGGCCTATAAGAAGTTATACTTTACGTTGGGAAGCTGTTTAATCAGTACTGTAGGCATACTTATATAGATTCGCTTCTTCTGACACACGTCTCCTGAGTAGCAAAACCATTCATAAGACTTGAGAATGTGCAAGAGAAGGAAAGTTGGTTACAGTATATAATGTTACAGTCAGAATGCGAAATCCGTCAAAACCCGAAGTTTCAAGGAAATTCTAGTTCTGACAAAGCTCTTAGGAAATTCTAGTTTTCACTTAAGTGATTCAATTATATCTATAAATAACTATAGCTCTTTATGAAATTCTAGTTTTGAGCTAGGTATATAATTCAGTTAGATATATAAATAACTGATTGTTATTAGTAAAAACACGTTGTAACGATTTCAGAACGCGAAATCCGACAAAACCCGAAGAAATTCTAGTTTTCACTTATGTAATTCAATTACATCTAGGAATAACGTATTACTAAAAAGATTTCAGGAAATTGGTACTCGCACAAGAACATTATTATTACTATTGTCGTTGTTATTGAAACACAAAATAGTTTTATTACACAAATAATTATGGGATATTTAAACATGCTTAAACAGTACTATTTTTGTTGTTGAATTATGGATACTTAGTTACAGAACTCAATATTATCACTTTTTGTCCCTCAAGTCACTTGTTGCGACAAGGTATGCAATTGTGACATTTAGAGTTGCAGAGAATTTTTTATTCGCATACAAGCATCACTTCAAAACTTTTTTTGTTTTTTGCAAACACAACGAACGAACCATTCTCCGCTTCCGATGACTTCTTTCTTCCCTGCAGTCCTCAGCGACATTTCTATATCTGGCACCTGTTCTCGTGTCAAGAAAATTTGAGGACATACATCAAATTCGGAAAGTGTTATGTACCGGGTGTTGATGAAATTAACTACACTATCACTTCTTAAAGTTCAGTGAACCTATCTCCAATGTATTTTATTCAAAAGTTCATCCTGTTCCAATTATGTACAAGTTGTCGTCATTTCTCTCAAGCACTACTCCTATGAGGTTTCGGAAGTTGGCTTTACCCTGTCGAATCCGGAATCCGTATTATGATGTTACCTCCTATACCAACTGCAGGATGCGTTGCATCTTACTTGAAATCGTTACAAAGGGTTTTTACTAATAACAGTCAATTTATTTCTATATCTATCTTAATTATATCAAAGCAATTCCACGTGTAACTGATTGATATTTACAGTACACTTTGACAGCAAAATGTCTACCTAAATTGTATAATGGGTTGAAATTAGACTGTGACACCGCAGGATTTTATAGAAGAAAGTGTACACTTAAGGTACATATAAAAATAAACTTCTTTAATAGGAAAAGTATACTATTTATTTACGTCCAAAGTATGTGTAACTGACTGACATAAATGTCAACTCTCTCTTCGGGTGAACATGGTTCTCCACAGATTTCTCTGAATTGTCATTCCTGATACAATTTTGCAAAATATAGTTCGGAAAGGAAATTGTAATCTTCAGTTTAAGTTAAAACGACCTCCAAACTACGATTAATAATGGAGTTATGGCCAAAAAAGTGATGTGTGACTGACTGACCTCATTCTGTAACTGACTGACATCTCTGAATTTTAAAATCAAGTTGCACTTACAGAACCGTAAATAGTACAAAATAATATGAAACTTGATAAGTAGTAAATTAACATAACGATTAATTTAAATGAATAATATGTTTACAAAAATTAGTTTGCTTAACCATGCATCTTAAATGACACAAGTTAGTGCACATACAAGTATTGCATAGGCCTACATAATAACATATATAGTTCTTTCTCTGTGATTAAATACTGTATATACAAGGCATATGCATTGGTGTTTAATTTTAGGACTATAAGAGTGTCACAGCAACCTTGACAGCGCTTATCACTCTATATGGCATCAACTCCCTTATCGATTACGATAAGGTGACGCAGATCACAGTTTATATTTCCCATACCTATGGCTGTTATATATTATGTTCATAATAATAGATTAGAATGTTGAGTTCTTCTTTTAGATTGAATTTGAACCATTGGAATTAAACACGTAGAAGCACTCCACGGCACTCGTTGACTCACTTATTTAGTCTAACAAGTATGTACTGCAGGAACACTGTCCACATGTCACTTGTTATATGAACAAACTTTAGTTTCTTTTCACACACGAAACCTGTGGATCTTTCGCATTGATTGTTCACAAGACAGTTGTACATATTCTATAACATAGGGGTCTAACACTTTCACGTAATGAACTCCATGAGTTGCCGGAATAGGTGTAAGATGTTCAAATCGTTTTTCGAGATACTTTTTTCCTTCGTCTATCTCAATGTGTGCTACCTCCTTAACAATAATTTGGATGTTTTTATTGCTCACAATGTTACAAAATTCTGTAGCGCTTTGTATCTTCTTCCCTGATTTCGCAGGCATCCATGCCATCCTTTTACTTGGCCTCCAGTCACATCCACGGCCCCTTTGCCATGATATGACTGAAAGAAGTTCCATTCTATGTTAAATCCAAATATGCGAGCAAGCAATGTCACATTGCTTAATGTATACTTCTGTTTAAAATGACTCGCTGCTCTATCTGAAAACATTTTTACCACCTCAATGTTCGGAAGAATCGTCAAAATTTCCGAAAACACTTATCGTAGACAAACATCAACTGCATATTTGTCATGCGCTACATAATCTGACACTAATGCAGAGGATTTCTTTTGAACTTCCCTGTCACCTTCCTGTTCAAACCAGGCAACAGCAGTAAATATTGAGACTGCTTATTGCTCCAATGAGCTGCCTGAATCTCATTTTGCTTTTTTCAGGTATAATTACTGCACACTTAACACCAGTTCACGTATAACTTCACCAAGGCCTTCCATGTAACTAAGTACGCTGTGAGAATGAACAGCATAACAGCTGAGAGCGCGACATGTCAGTCATTCACAATGCCGTTGCGGAAAACGAAATCACTTCAGAAGATAATGTTCTAATATTTTTTTATTGGTCATGTAGTAATAACACAGAATACCAAATGAAATTTTTATCTGTCAATTATTGTGCTGTGTGGAAGAGTTTTTGTATGTTTCTTGTGACGGACTGACCGTAACTTACAGTACAAATAATTATAATGATTTTAAGTTATTTAGGATCTTAGGATACTTCAAGTAATTTCATATTAACTTCAAGGAAAGACCAAAATATGGTATACAAAAAAGACGACTCGAAATAAAACAAATTTACGTGTCCAAATTGTGACACGAAACATAAGTATCTATACGTGTTTTTTTAAGCGTTTGGAATATGACAAGATCTGCAGCAAGTTATAGACTAAAAGAATTAGTATTTTAAACATTATCTTACGAAATAAGACAATTTAAAGTATAAAGAAACATATTTCTTCAACAAAAATAGTCCTACATCAATTTCAAGAAATTCACCTCCGTATGACATTTTCGTGGAATTGCTCATCAGTTAAAACCAGAATTTCCTAAAGAGCCATAGTTATTTATAGATGTAACGGAATTACGAAAGTGAAAACTAGAATTTCCTAAAGAGCTTTGTCAGAACTAGAATTTCCTAGAAACTTCGGGTTTTGACGAATTTCGCGTTCTGACTCTAACATATACATGCAAACGCGAACCCTGTTGTCGGTGTCATCAGTACTGAGAGTTTCGAAAGTATAATATCGAAGGAACACAAAATGTTTAAGTAAATAGACCTACATTATTTGTGATGATAGTAAGTACATACAATTTAGTGGCATTAATATTAATTATTATACTAAAAGCAGAGAAATGCTGTCCCATTACAGGCCCCGAAAGTCCGTTATGGTGGTCGATTTGTAAGGCTCCCATCTCACGAGACATTTGCCAGATTTTACCTACAAGGAAAGACCCTTACTACACATTTCTTTTAGGATCTGAGTAAATCCCATGTCCAGAGAGCGACAGATGGCGTTAAATCAGTTAAGAAAATCCATAACTTCATTGGGACTTGAACCCTCGGCTTGCAATGTCTTTCTTAACTGCTCACCTCGAGTATTAAAAAGGTAGTGGAATAATACTAGATGTGATGGTAGTGGTGGTGATGGTGGTGGTTGTGGTACTGCCGGCGGGCGTAATAATAATGGTAGTGTTACCAATTGAAAGGTTCAGAGTCATATTGGGCCAAACGCCATTTATTAAAAACGGAGGAAGTAAGGGTTAAACGTAAGTGAATACCATATTTTAATGAAGATTGACATATCATTTAGTTTTAATGTGCATCTTTATATTACTTGCTATAAGTTTTCATTGAATTATGGCAATAACTTAATTTTAACCCTTGTTTACTGCGTCTTTAATATATGGTGCTTGGCGCACTATGGTTCTGAACCCTTCAGTGTTATATTAGTTACCCTAGCATAATGATATAGTACTGATGATGGTAGTACTAGAGTTAGTGATGTTACTAAGAGCATCTTATCAGGAACAGTAATAGCATTAGATTTTTCAGTAGTAGTAGTAGTAAATTCTAAATAATTGCATTTTTGAGCAGCAAGAGTAGTAGTTTTTTCAACAGTAATATTAAAATCTAAGCAATAGTTGCTTTCAGTAGCAATGTTAGCAGTAGTTTTTATAGGAAGCTGAGTAGCCTTTTACTCTCCTATTATTTTAGAAAGTATAATAGAAAGTATTGTATGCTGCAAAAATCGATTCCGACATTTTTTTACGAAATACAATTTTTCAGCATCCCGAAAAAATATTGCGATACACAGACACAGGTACGTAAAATAAATCACCCTTGTCTTGATTTGAAAGTTTTATTTTTGCTTCGGTTTATGAATGGAGACTATTGGTCTGTGATAAGAGAAGTAAGTAATGAAGTGCATTCAATAAATTTTCTCTTCATATGAAGTGACATTCCGAAACTAGTCCCAGCTCAGAAGAAATCTTTCACTATGGCTCACTTGAAGTGTGTAGTATGTGTCTATTATCACTTTAATATTGCAGAACTCGCAATTACAAATCAAAGAAGTGACCACGGAGCTTTGTTACTGATATTACTGAGAGAGGCCGCTAGGTATGGACAATTTTATACGAAACTTCTGCGCCCTCATGCTATAGCGAATGGAGGTAGCGTCAATGTCGTGGTCATACATCTTGCATTGGATTATGGCGTAATTGCTAATAACATAAGCATTCAACTGTGGCTCACGGCCTTGTTAATGTAAGCATTTGAAGTGCTGCCTTTTTTATTTTATTTTATTTGGTTATTTTACGACGCTGTATCAACATCTAGGTTATTCAGCGTCTGAATGATATGAAGGTGATAATGCCGGTGAAATGAGTCCGGGGTCCAGCACCGAAAGTTACCCAGCATTTGCTCGTATTGGATTGAGGGAAAACCCCGGAAAAAACCTCAACCAGGTTACTTGCCCCGACCGGGATTCGAACCCGGGCCACCTGGTTTCGCGGCCAGACGCGCTGACCGTTACTCCACAGGTGTGGACGCCTTTTTTATTTCGGTACGGATGCAGTACAAACTTATTTTACGTCAAAAACGTCCATTTCATTTTATTTATTTGTTCATCCTATGCAGTAAACCATAATAAAATGTTATAATACATTTTATGTTCATAGGCATTTACAGTTTATGATTTAAAATAAAAGCTTGTTTATTGTTTTACTAAAAGTAATATTTCTTGTGCATTATTCTCGGATAAACCGACATGTAGATATAGAATACGAACAAAATTCACCTAATTGTTTAGAAGGAATTAAATTAAATTAAATTAAATTAAATTAAATTATGGTCTGTAAAACAGAGAGTACGCATGCGCGAGCATATAGCTACTACAGTACTGCTTCTACCCACCACTTGACGTCACTCCTGCTTGCAGGTCCCAGGCGGGAAGTATACATCAGTTAAGAAAATCAATGACTCCATTGGGAATTGAACCCTCGACCTTTCGGCTTGCAATGTCCTTAACCGCGCGCCTCAAGTATTAAAAAGATAGTGGAATAATGCTAGGATAACGGTGCTAGAATTATGGTTCTATCAGCGTCGCCGGTGTGCCGAAATTTTGTCCCAACAGAGTTATTTTACATGCCAGTAAATCTACTGACACGAGCCTGTCGCATTTAAGCACAATTAAATGCCATCGACCTGGGTCGGGATCGAACCCGCAACCTCGAGCACAGAAGGCCAGCGCTACCCAGGCCGACACTTTAGTGGATCAATTCAGTGCACGTGTATAAATAATTTTAGTGTACAAAATCATTATACATAGTACTTGTGGATCGACTCAGTGTATATAGAAATGCAGTGAATCTTATTCAGTGTGTAGGGCTATACAGCCTCAGTGGAATAATTCAATGTACGAATATCAATTCAGCGTAGTTATTTAGTGTTTTTCTGTAATAGTTGTGATTATGTATTGTTTTTTTTTCTAAATTAGTGTTTCCAAACAGGTTTAGTTTAGTTCAATATAATGTGTAGGCCTATGTGTAAAAATTGCAACAATATAATATTTGTCTACAACTCTAACATACCTTCGGGGGGAAATAAGGTTCCCCATAATGGATGTAACAATAATATGTCTGTACCTATTTTATGTAGTAAATTCACACTAAATTAAATTACATAATTATATATTTATTTAAACTGTGTAAAGAACAAGTCTTACATTCGGTACTATAGGCGATGTTCTCTTTTACGCAGTAAAATCCGGAATGCTGGTGTTCGTATGGTGTGGATATATATAAAAAAAACGGTAAAGGTATCGCCGTCACACGCCATGAACGAACTTGGGGGGGCATGGAGGTAGACCCCATGCTTTCCACGACCTCGGCACTAGAATGTGGTCGTGTGGTCGGCACCACTCTCCGTCCGCCTTTTACCCCCGGGAAAGACCCGGTACTCAATTTTATAGGAGGCTGAGTGAACCTCGGGGCCGTTCTGAAAGTTTGGCAATAATTAAATATTTTATTTATGAGTCCTTCGAATAAAAATAGTTACAGAAAACAATATCACAAAAGAACTGAATAGTTATGAAGCGCAGAAAACTTATAATGAGATAATATGTGTTAATTTTGTAGCGGTCATTTTTATTTGGTGCTAAGTGTACTTATAATGGAGAAAGATAACACCAATTGTTGCATTATTACATCCTTTAAATGTGTTTATCGTCATTTCTTACAAAGTAGATACAGAGTTTCGTACAAGTGCATCTTAGTTGAATAACATGTTGGAAAACTTTGCAGACTCTGGAGGGTTTGTTTTCTGTTCGTAAATGAAAACGTTTCTCTTATAACTGGAAAAGTTGGCTTCCCAACGCCACGTCTCTTCTTGAATTCGAAAGCTTTCTCAATAGACTACAAGATCTGCATCTTTAATGATTTTTTTTAGTCGCCATTTTCACTGGGATATCTTCGTGATGTCCTCATAAAGGTTTTCATTTATAATTGGAAGACGTGAAGCAGTTTGGCGAAATGAGACTTTAAGATCGAAATAAAACTTGTTCTTCTTATATCCTTTACACAATTTATTTTTATCCAGGTACCAGCAGAACGCATCTCACGAAAGAAAGGTTTTATGCTCCTGCCTTTAAAGTCTTTTATATTTTATTGCTTTTCTATTTAATGATATCATGGAAATGTTGAAACTGTTAACACAAATTAACAATATTTTACTATTGCAATTCTTAGACACATCAGTAGTAGTCTATTACATTTTACTGCTCACTTGACTAGAAAATAAAGCCAGTAGCATTATAACCGTGAGCGCCAGTTGACAGTTCGTCATCTGGAAACAAGAAGTCTTCCACCCACACTTAAATCGAATTAACTCAGTTTGGCTTATATAGTTAAAACTGAATTTAAATCACGAACAATTGGATATTGAAAATCAAAATAGTATACAAAATCCGATAAGTTCAATAAGTTTTAAAAGAATAATAATGAAATAATCAAATACTTTCTATGAAGAAAATCAGTAGGTGTGATGAAACACTACATTATCATATCGGCCTCCAAAGATGAAAAAACCTCTAGTTGAGATGGAGTATTTTGGACGTACTGGTATTGGTTGAGCCTGCGTATATTGGGCAATACTTATTTACTTACTTACAAATGGCTTTTAAAGAACCCGCAGGTTCATTGCCACCCTCACATAAGCCCGCCATCGGTCCCTATCCTGTTCAAGATTAATCTAGTCTCTATCATCATACTCCACCTCCCTCAAATCCATTTTCATATTATCCTCCCATCTACGTCTCGGCCTGCTCAAAGGTCTTTTTTCCTCCGGTCTCCCAACTAACACTCTATATACATTTCTGGATTCATCCATACGTGCTACATGCCCTACCCATCTCAAATGTCTGGATTTAATGTTCCTAATTATGTTTGGTGAAGAATACAATGCGTGCACTTCTGCGTTGTGTAACTTTCTCCATTCTCCTGTAACTTCATCCCTCTTAGCCCCCAAATATTTTCCTAAGCAACTTATTCTCAAACACCCTTAATCTCTGTTCCTCTCTCAAAGTGAGAGTCCAAATTTCACAGCCATACAGAACAACCGGTAATATAACTGTTTTATAAATTCTAACTTTAAGATTTTTTGACAGCAGACTAGATGACAAAAACTTCTCAACCGAATAATAACATGCATTTCCCATATTTATTCTGCGTTTAATTTCCTCCCGAGTGTCAACTAATAAAATTTAATAATTTTCGTCTGCTGCTGAACTGCAGTTGACCACGACGGTCCAAAATACAAAAGAATTGTGCAACAGGTATATAGTTAAATAATGAATTGAACAATTATAATAATAAATTAAGATATATAAAGTTTAAAGATGTCTTTAAAAAAAGAGATATAACTAACATGAAATATTATCAAATGTTAAGTTAATAAGAATAGTTTAAAATATTAATTTCAAAAATATAAATGGTGGTGAAGAATCCCTCAGGAATCTTTTATACCATCAATAATTATTTCTCGCAAGAAATTTACCGTGGAACCTAATTCTATTAAGATTCTATGTACGAATTTTGTAAACCTCCTCTGTCTCCAAACAATAAACCCTTTATTTTCCGGTTATGTAAAGGGATGTTTTTTTTGTGCTTAGGTAGAGGAGACAGTCTTCGTAAATTTCTCTTTTCTCTTGATCTACTTCTTCGGCTTGCATTACTGGTTTCTCAAATCTTATAGTTGGACCAAGAACGTAGGCTTTCTGATGTTCTGTATCAATTGCAAAACTATCAACCCTTCTAAACTTTTTAATTACTGGGGATTTATTTCTGTTTTAGATAGTCCTCTCCAAGAAGGTTGAATAACTGCACCGTCGTCATATCCATTTTATTTCATTCTCGGAGAACATTAGACAGTTAATCTCTGAATTTCAGTATTCCTGAGCTGATTGATATGCCTTTGCATGTACTACATTCATAATCTTGTCAGTGAAATCTGCCAAATTTCTTAATGATTGTTTGAACAACAGCATGTAATCCACAACAACGCATAATTAGAATTAGGTGATTATCCCGCAATCATAACTGTATAAACACCTACACTAGTACAACAAAAATAATAAACCCCATTCAAAATAAATTAAATTTTACGTAGAATATGTCTGTGGGGTTCGCTGAGATAGAATAAGACTTGAGTGTTATTTTTTTCTTACAAGATTTTATTTATCATTGACAAGCTTTATATCGACTAAGATATGTCTTTGTTATGAGAAATAATAAATAAAAGGCATACACTTGATGTTGAAATTTCTCATAAACACCAAGTCCAAACATTAACCAGACAGTGTAAAGTCGTCAACATGTCTTGAAATGGGTAAAGAGTAAGCAGTATCTCGGAATATGCATCGTCGTGCAGAAGGGAGAGAGAGAAAGTATACCCGCCAACAGCCACGGATGCACCATAGTGCAATGTCTTATCCGCGGGTAAAAGACGCTAGCCCGATGGTCCCCTGTGCTGATGACCGCTGGTTTATAGGATCTAGTCTGAACACAACTTAACTCCTAACGCTCTTCTTTGCCATCTAGAGTTGGAACTTCCTTCTCGTTCAAACTCTTTCATATGCCTCGAAATTTCACTCAAACTAGCTCTTCAACACAACTATTTAAAAAATTTCATTCAAACTTCTCTAAACTACAGAAAGTGGTGTATTATTCTAGCGGAACTTGTAATTCTGAATCGAATGTACCAAAACGAACGCTGTGAAATGTTTAGTTCCCGAGTTACGGCCGTTTACACTGACTCTTGTCACACCCTTTGTTGTCAAATTGTGTTCCGATAATTTCCTTCGTGATAGGTTCAAATTTCCCTTTTACGAGTAAAATTCCCCTCGAACTCTGCTATCTACTTCACTGTCGGACATAATTGCACGCTGTTTACAACTACACTTAATTTCACTAGCGGTAGATAAAAATGAACGCCATTGACTCCCTGTTTCTAATAACTGGGCCATGCAATCACAATGTGAAAAAAGAATATGTAATAATCTGCAACTGCGAGCTCGGAAATTTCCTGAATATCCCACTAGAGTCACTGTATAAGAGAATAAAAGACTGATAAAAAAAACCTGCTAAACGAATCAATATTGCATCATCAGTAAGGACAGATAATATGCCTAGAGGTCCCATATATTTTGACTCAAGCAACAACTTGAGTGGCTTATTCCTTCTTCCTGAATGTCTCACTAATGTTTCTCCTTCCACGGACCAACTCTTTGCAGTAATTATTTGATACAGTCGAACAATATTAAATATTCATAATTCTAGAATCTGGTTGAAAATCCTAAGGATTAACGACAAATGAAATATTGGGAAATTAAATATTGGGAATGAAATGAAAAAGTTGTCAAAAGTGTTAAAAATGTCCTCTCTGAACAAATTTTCCCCTTTTCTCTGAAGGCATCAGTTCTTCCCAGGAAGAAATCTCATTTCACATCTGACATCACTGGTCACATCTATACTGTCTCATCGCTCCGACCGCGCATGTCAAAAACCTTCGTTTCTATACTTTACAGTCCAGTTAGGTTTATTTGGATATCTCTATTCTCTGAGAACAGGAGTTTATGATCTCGTCTAACGTCGTTAACACACTCTGAGTGAATTTGGCTCCATGCATGCAGTGTGAGCAAAGACGTAGGGCTCTTCTACGTCAATAAGCCCAAACGTAATACGAATCCATCGTCTGAAAGAAGATGATTTAACAGGTTAATCGAGTAAATTGTATCATTTTGAAGTGTCTAATTTTAATTACATTTTATATACTATGCATTTTTATTAATTTCATAGTACATTATAATCTTTTACCAAAATACTGACTTCAATTAATTTGAAGTCATCAACATTCTTTCTAATGACCGGTTATAGCCTTCCTTTAACTCTACCTTTTGAATGGTCTTCCCAAATGACGAGTCCTGCGAGGAGAGTAACGGAGAATTTGTCTTGCATTTCTGAACCTGTCATTCTAGTGCATGGTTAAGGCATTAGTCTATATTGCTTTAAGTGGTCGACTATTGGAGTAATATGGAGTCTCTGTATAATTTCCTGATATTTTGTATGCCCGTAATAAAGTACTGTAGATAAGGGTAATTGTAAACAGGGGTAATTGTAAACAAATGCTGTGAGAAATACAAAACTGTCAATATAAAAATTTTAATTCCGGGGAATATTTAAATTAACATGTTGGCTAAACTACAAAGCAGTATGACGCCAAATAGAAGTAACTGCTTAGTTGTAAACGAATGTTTTGTAAAAGTGTACAAAAAAAGTTGAGAAAGAATTTTGCTTCACCTTCATTTTTGGCTCTGTAAGCAAACGTGCAGTGCTATTTTTTAAGAATAATATGTTGTTTATATGAGTAATGTGTAGTAGTTAACATTTATTACAATGGTTTTGAGATCTCCCGTAACCTCAGTTCACAAAATTATGACGAGTTTACATTTGCCCCATAGTTTTATTTGCTTGGGGGTAATTGTAAACATGTTTTACTATGGTTACATTTCGAACTTTTCCAGTAATCAAAGAGACCCCCACCCAACTACACTGTAGAGGATTTAGAGTGTGTTGTCACAGATGTGAAAAATAGTAACTAGTTATCGTGAAGCTCAGGAGAGGTACTGAGTTCCTATATCGTCATAGCATAGATTAAAGGGACGAAATGTACCAGAGACCAAAATTGGAGTTGGAAGGAGCACAGCTCTTTGTTCTGAGACAGAACAAAAAATGTTCCTTATCTGATAGCCTGTGCGAAAATTGGTGTTTACAATTACCCCCTCTCAAAGGGGTAAATGTAAACAGGGGGGTAAATGTAAACTAGCAATTAAAAGATGAAAAAGTCAACCTTATTATTTTAAACCCATTTTCAGGGAAAAGAAAGATCTAAAAATACGAGTAATACAATGTTTCTTTGTCATGCTTACCGTTACTGAAGGTTGTGTAATGTTGAAATATATTTTAAATCAGTGAAAAGTGTTTACAATTACTCTGGTCTACCCTATAGATAGCAATCCTTCACAAGTACTTAGTTTGAGCTGTGGTGGTAATTGGATGTTCATCTTCAATTTAAAGTTAGGTGTTACAGCAGTAGAGGACACTAAGACTGCGATTGATAGTTCCCTGGACTGCTCTACACAACACTAATGTATTCTCTTGTAACCACAATCACGACAATGTGGAGTATGATGCGTTATACGATTCTATGGTCTCATATAACACAATAACCAGATGTTGCATGTTGTATGAAGCCAGTAAATGTATGGAGCATCATCTAAATACCGCATAGTATTATATCAAAAGCATGAGACAAGAAATCGATCTCATGACCCTAGGGACAGCCTCTGAGTTGATGCACGAACTAATTAGTAAAATGATAGTTAAATTAGCAATTACAATCAGGCTTTAGTTTTCGTCATGCTTTGTAGCTGATTAACCTCATGAGGTGAGATCCTTTCAGCCGGAAAGACGAGTAGATGCAGTGTTTATCTTCCAAAGAGTTTTTTTTTCTCGTCCATTCAGGCTGTACTTGATGAAAAGGTAGGAACAACTAACTACCAACAAATCTAATTACAGTATGGTTGGTTTCAACGAAAACAAGAGCCAGGAGAATCAACGCATCGAGTAATTTTTTTTTCTTTTACATTCCAAATGGTGTTTGTTACAGTTACTGTTTATTTTGTCCAACAGAATGTGATAGGCCTTATCATTAACATACGTATACACTACCCACAAAAGTCCAAATCTCGACTCACAGGTCTCCGTCCGAAACTCAAGATCACCGAAATATGGTGTCATATTCAGTATATTTAAAACCATTTAATGCAATGCTAGTATTAAAACACGTTGAAAATGTGAAGTTACAGGCTACAATGTAATATCCAAATGCTTAATTATGATCAAGCCACCGTGAAAACGAAAAAAGTTATAATATAATTTACCATTATTGATTACTTTGTCATACATACATACATACATACTTACACACACATACATACATACATACATACATACATACATACATACATACATACATACATACATACATACGGTAAAGGTTAGTAATATTGTGATAGTTCTTTTTGAGAACCGGTTTTGTGCATAAACTTGTCCACGAACATTCCCTTAATACGTTGACGCAAAAAACCGACCTTCCTCTCGCTCAGTAAAATTGTAATAAAGTCTCAAAAAGAACTATCAAAATATTACTCATATCACAATATTACCAACCTTTACTATACATACATACATACATACATACATACATACATACACACATACGGTAGGTCTATATACATACATACATACACACTGGGTGGCGCAAAAGTCACTTTACACTCTTAAAAATAAATTCAAGCATATTAATGTGATATATCACATGAAATATGGCCCCATAATTTACTAGTGACGTTTAAGGTTCGTATCATAGATATAATCGAAGTTTTGCAGTTTGCTAACGAAACAATAGACAAATATTTACATTGGTATGATAGATAATCGAAGTTTTGAATGTTGCTAACAAGACTAAAGACAAACTAAACAAACGAAAGATTCTCGCGGGCTGCCGCAGATATTTTACATGGGGTTAGTATTACTATCTCTTTGTTTACATGTGTTGCCAGAACCCACGATGTATGTGGACAACATTGACGAACTATACTTCCAGCACGATGGAACTGCTCCCCATTATGCTAAATGTTCGTGTATACTTTGAATATGTTTTTTACCTTATAGTGATAGGACGACATACAGCCATTGAAATGCCACCACGTTCACCCGATTTAATTCCAATGAAGTTTTACGTATGGGGTGCGGTGAAAGATTCAGTGTGTGGGAGAAAACAAAACACTCTTGAACATTCAAGTGACTTTTGCGCCATCCAATATACATATATTTAACATATTCATCAATTTTCTAATTTTACGTACGAGGCGCATCCAGAAAGTAAGTTTCTCAATTTTTTCCCCTTGAAAGTAAACGTAATTAGCCGTGTCAATTGCGCATGCGTAACAGATCTATGACGTATCAATCATATGCCAGCCGGACAGGCCCCGCCTGGTGCCAGTAGCGTGGCAGCAGTGGTTCGAAATGGAAGTTCTTATTCCTTCTCCCGCCGCCTGCGAGGTTCGGTCGGTGATAAAGTTTGTTTAATGCACAAAGCATTGCGCCAATTGAGATTCATCAGCAGCTCTGTCTGGTCTATGGGCCGAACATCATGAGTAAGCAGATGGTGCGTCGCTGGTGTAGGCAGTTTTCCGAAGGTCGTCAAAGTGTCCATGATGAAGAGCGCAGTGGGCGACCGTCCCTCATCAATGATGATCGTGTTGAGCTGGTGTGGCAATGCATCATGGAGAACCGTCGCTTCACGATTACAGAGCTGAGCAGCCATTTTCCGCAGATTTCGCGATCCTTGTTGCATGAGATTGTCACTAAGCACCTGCTGGTCAAAAAAGTGTGTGCCAGGTGGCTGCCGAAAAACCTGACACCCGAACACAAAATGCAACGTTTAGGAGCAGCACTGACATTTCTGTAACGGTATCACGATGACGGCGACGAGTTCCTCGACAGGATCGTCACGGGCGATGAGACTTGGATTTCGCGCTTCACCCCGGAAACCAAGCAGCAGTCAATGCATTGGCGGAATAGTGGTCAGGACGAAATTCAAACAGACGCTGTCGGTACGGAAAGTGATGTGCACAGTGTTCTGGGACAGGAAGGGCATTCTGCCCATTGACTTCCTTCCAAGAGGTGAAACAGTGAATGCTGACCGTTACTGTGAAACACTGCGAAAATTGCGACGTGTCATTCAAAACAAGAGGCGTGGAATGCTTACTGCAGGTGTTGTGCTCCTCCATGACAATGCTCGTCCACATACGGCTCGGCGCACAGCAGCTGTTTTGACGGAATTTGACTGGGAGTTGTTTGATCATCCACCCTACAGTCCTGATCTTGCTCCCAGCGATTTTCACGTTTTCTTGCACCTCAAGAAATTCCTGTGCTCCGGTGAGCGTTTTGGCAACGACGAAGAGCTGAAGATGTCTGTCACGCGCTGGTTCCATTCACAGGCGGCAGACTTGTACGACAGAGGGATACAAAAGTTGATCACACGATACGACAAGTGTCTCAATTCTGATGGTGGCTATGTTGAAAAATAGCTGAAACATTGCTGTACCGTACCTGTTGCCAATAAATGTTTTCCTGAAATTTTGTGTTCTTTTTTTTTTAATAGGGAAACTTACTTTCTGGATGCGAATCGTATTTTATTTTCGTTTATAAGTATAGGCTATGTATTGTCGAGTCGAGCATCTGCCATCTAGTAATCAACTGTGAAAGCTAGAGGCATTACATGGACAGTGCCATGAGTTCCCACAGTCGTTAATCGGCGTTTTAAACGGAATTCACCACCTCTCGTTGTTTCCCAATTGCTACGATCACAAGGCTGAACGGACTACAAAATTTCTTGTGTAGACTGTAGCCGAAAATCGAAACCGGTACCTCCTTGTTCATAATCGGGGTACTTAAGGTAAGACGTGATTTGAAATGATTTAGACTTCACACATGTACAGCTTACGACTTCATCATGGTATCAGCATGGCATAAACACTCATTCCCTTTGGGAAAGAAATCAACCTGAACTTCCGTATCGTGTAATTCACCGTGTACATAAAGTAATTTAACAAAAATACACAGTAATAACTTCAAAGCTTTGTAAGATTAGCATGTATGTTGGGATTGTAGTTACTACATTTTCACATTCAAGCCTCTTGTTGATCTGATGTTAAATCGATAATCAATTTCTGTCCGAGTATTCTGAAGTATATCTTGCGTTATTGTCAATATGGCATCTTTGATTCTTTCACGTAGGATATGGAGATTCCTTACAGGCGTTCTGTAGACCTTGTCCTTCACATAACCCCACATAAAGAATCTACTAGAATTAAAATTGATGACCGAACATTCTGAAGATTAACACGCCCCAAAAAATGAATAAGGAAATAGTAATCTTGTTGTCTCGGTCTGTTCTGTTCAATATATTCAGGGCACAAATCATTTGTTTTTCCTTGTTCTCTGCTTTTAATGCCTACATAATTTGTACTGCTTTTGTATGGATAAACTTTAAGACTCTTCCGAACGACTTTATGAATAGTTGATTGTGGAATTTTGAACTTTCGTGATGTACGACGAATGAACTTTGTGGGACTTTGTTGGAAAGCTTCACGTGCTGCTGCAACTTGAGCTTCAGGTACACTGGTTCTCTCTGGGGACGACACCTTTCTTATAAAACCAGTTTCCATAAACCTTCAGAACAGTGTTGCATAGTTTAATATAATGCCTAGAGGGCTCATCGAGTATTGTAGACACTCCTGAAGTTTCGTTGCGTCTGTGTTGTTGAATTTGTCTGAATTAGCCACTCTATACACAGTGTCTTTTGTTCCATAGTCGCCATTAAAAAGAAATGAAAACGACGCGAAGACTTGACAACAATGCCTACTTTCTGACAGACCATTAAATGTCCTACCTTTTGTTAATATATCACACATAGAATTAAATTATTCTGATTAGCCTATTAGATATACAGGGATATCATTTTATTTTTACTTCAAGTTTTATTGTATCTGAGTTTTTTAGTGTACTTCACTCCCATCTCTTTTGCTAGTGAACTTCCACCCATCTTCTGCACAGAACCAAGGCCGCATATGCAATGTCGTCTTACGGTCACAGTAAACAGTACTGAGTGAGTGAGTACAGTACGTTCCAGAAATATGGTCGCGTTTTCCAGTGAAAAAAGAGCATTCGTTATTTAATCATATTTTCGTATAGGTACTGTGCGTCCTTTTTTCCTTTTGATTACGTCGCATCCCAGTTTTCCTCATCCGCTTCCGCTGGGATGTCCTAGCCCTGTTTTGAAAATATATTGTTAGGAATTGGACGTCTAGGTAATATTATACAACTGTTTAAAATAACTTAAATAAAAGGGCCTCGCTAAGCGGTTAACTGTCACGTTATTTCCCCCTTTCTACGACCCTGCGATATAACCACTTGTGCGGACAGTAGATAGCAGGTCTGAGTGAATTTATCTGTCCGGATCGGGCAGAAGTGAAGACTGAATTTACAGTACGTAAGGTACTCTGTTATAGAGTATGTACAGAATTATTATAGCATGAGTTACTGTTACGAAGAACGAAACGGAAATTCTAATTAGGTACAATAGGCTATAGTGCGATGATAAGCACAAAAGAACTGAAGCGTCTATCGAAATGAACAGCCACCATTTTCAACAATTTGTTTAAATATCCAGATTTTGATTACTTTTAAATTTTAATCCACTCTCTATAATGTATGCTAGTGTGCTACAAGACAGTGTAATATACACTGCATAGGCCCTAATAAATACGTCCGCATGTATAGCTCAGTTCGTGAGTAAAAACACATAATGTTAATACTGTATTGTATTTTGATTAAATAAAAACCTAACGAAAATTATCAAAGTCAAAAAGGTAATATTTCCAAGTTTAGGTACGTAAATGTTCTTCCCTCCTATACCTAGTAAAGTGATTTGTTTGTGTTTTACACCAGTACCTCATCAATCTCCGGTTGTGGAAGGGGGTAATAAACAGTGTTTCCGTTAATCTCAGCCGTTAATCCAAAGGTATAGTCAGATTAATATTAGAAATGTTAGTAAAAACAAAATGATGTCCGTGTATTTGCATTATTTCGTTACATTATTTTATGTAGGTCTACATGATGTACTTAGAATTTCTAGACAAATAGTGCAATTTCAATAGAATACTAAAGAAAATTTACTCTAGTACATTTATTGTCCACTACAAATTATATTATGACTAGACAGGATTTGAATTTTACATCTAATATTGGAAACGTTGCTGTAACCTTCCGTTTATACTTTTAAGGCTAGAGGATTATCTCATTTCGTAATTGTGTGGGTTTTATTCCGGAAACGTGGCAGAAAGTTACAGTGGCGAGATCAAAGGTACGAAATCCACTTCAGGAAGCCTACAGCTATTCAGTGTGGGGACCATAAATAACTTCATTCATGTCGGAAAGCAACGTTTTGTTCAATCCAGCGCTCGGAATGGAGCATGTGCAGATAAGAATCACCAATACACTGGACCGACACTCTGCAGACTCCTCTGTTTCCTTTCTAAGACATTCCGGGTCATCTATTACTTTCGCGAGTCGATTTCCAAGAGTTCTGCAAGTAGGACTTCCTTTACTAACGCAACACGGGCCGTCAAGATAATCGCTCTCCATTGGATTGTAATCAATTTTCAATTAGAACTGAAAGTAAACTTCTTCTAGATTCATCACTCTGTATGAAATGACTTCTTACCAAGCTGAATTGCGTTCCATTCACGAAAGCCGGAAAAAACACTTAATTCAAATTCTCTTATTGTTATATGAATTGCAAATGGCCGTTACGTGATGGTATATACTTTTGTAAGTTCTAATCCAAACGCATTGCATGTATAGAATGACGTAAAAGTTACGTACCATAGGAATTTAGATTGAACTTTTATAATTAGGGACTGTACTTTGACCCACGAGGCTGCAAGGTTAAGTATTACTGGAGTTTTTAAGAGGATGACGCGCTTGCGTATGCAAGTAAAGTACTTAACTGGCTGCTCAGGCAACTTCTGTTTGGTTAAGTTGAGCACAACAAAAAAACATGAACCACTTTAACAATTACACTAATATTTACAATTTAAATTATTGACACTATGTACATAAGAATACGCTATAAGAGTGTTAAAAAAAGTATCCAATATTTTAGGAGGTGCTAGTATGCATCAAAACAAGAAAAAATGTCTAATAAACATGGGTCCTACAACACATACTTTCTGAGATCTGAACACTTGTTCATATAAGGTGCTCAATGTGACGTCCACTTATGGCAATGCATTCCTCTGCCCTTCGGCGTAAGGAATCACGCACTCTTTGAAATTGACCTGGGTGTTCTTGATAACCAAAAATCTAGGGAATTTAGGTTTGGGGAACGAGCAGGCCAAGGTGTGGGGCCTCCTCAATCAATCCAGCGGTCCTGATATGTCAGCGTTAGGTGTTCACGCTCATTGCTGAAAAAATGTGCTGGTGTCCCATCATGCATGAACCACATTTGTAGTCTTTGCTGACATGGCACATACTCCAGCAAGGTAGGCAATACGTTAATAAGAAAGTCGAGGTAACGAGCCCCAGTTAATCTCTGTGGTATCGCGTATGGTCCTTAATCTATCGCCAAGAACGCCTGCCCATACGTTGATTTATGCCTTATTTCTTCAACTGCATGCGAATTTTCATCAGCCCAAACATGGTGGTTGCGAAAATTCACAACACCAACTCCGCTGAACCCCGTTCATATCCGCAACCAGACTTTTCTTTTCAGTATTCCTTGCGACGTATTAGTATTTCATGCCAGGGATGTCAACAACGGTATGATTATCTGGTAGTCTGCTGTATTGTAGGGTAGAGAAGTGCATTGCCATAAATGGACGTCACATTGAGCACCTCCAATGAACAAGTGTTCAGATCTCAGAAAGTATGTGTTGTAGGACCCATGTTTATTAGACTTTTTTTTTTGTTTTGATGCATGCAATCTCTTCCTAAAATATTGGTTAACACTCTATATTTACTATTTAAAGTATATATAGAATGAAGACCTACATTGATCACACATTATTTACACTTTTATGTACAGTGTTGTGTAGGCCCATTGTAATGCAATTTACTTTTTTAATAATACTATAGCCTACTTATTTTATCAATTGTATATAATAGTGTAAATATGTTCCATCAATGTAAGCCTACATTCTTTATAATAGTGTAAATAGTAAAAATAGTGCAGTATAGTGTACGCACTGTACATAGTGTAAAGGGGTTCTCAGAAATTGACTACTTTCAAAAGCCGATTAAGAAACTGCTTTGGTCTCTAGAATATAATCTTTCTTCAGATATTACTTTAGTGGAATATGATTTTTATTTTCAATATATAAATTTTTCTTCATTATTTTAATCATTCTTTTGGTCAAAATTATCTTATTTAACACTAAACCATAGTTGTTTAACTCTTATACTTACATGTAACTAAACACATCTACATATTATTATTATTATTATTATTATTATTATTATTATTATTATTATTATTATTATTATTATTATTTTAATTATTCCACTTTTTCTGTAGTGATGTTATTTATAATATTTCATATGTATTTTTATACTGGTTGACTGGAAGACAAGGCCTTAAGTCTGCCAGTAAAAATAAATCATTCAAATAAATTTAAAAAGAATTGAAATTGTAGGAAAAATCGTCGTAGTGTCATTCTTCATCACTAGAATGCATAGTCTGTGGGTTCTAGTTTGTAATCATGACTAGAACATCAACTGCACACAAACAAGACGCGAATATTCCCTGTAGTACCTGCGTCGCGCGCGAAACTTGACGTCACGCCAATGTAGTCTATGAACAACTAACCTTATCTTCGTACAGAATACTGTCCCTAGTTAATCAACAGCTGTAGGGAACCAGCAGGGAACATCAGGTAAAATGAGACGGTACCTACTGTATATACACTTAACGAAAGTCAGTGAAGTGAAGGTATACGCACTGTTATTTTTGCTCTGCAGCGTTGGTACAATTTTCATTTAATTTTCTCGGAAAATCTCTAAATTCTCAATAGATTATTAGCTTTACCGAAACTATTATCTGACAATACTTACCTTTAATGAACTCATAACTAAAGTGAATTAATATAATATGTTTCCCTTTACTCTCTATATAGAAAGGATGAGCTATGCTCGAAGGGAAACAAGATGTTAAAAATAAACAAATTGGCACACTTAAATGCCATCGACCTGGGCCGGGATCGAACCCGCAACCTCGGGTACAGTAACCCACCGCTATACCAACTGCACCACCCAGGGCGACTTTACTTTTTAATTTATTTACTCATATTTATTTAATTATATATCTATTTATTATTTGTGTACTATTTAATTTATTTACTGCATTTCTGTACTCATTTATTTATCTATTTATTTATTTATTTATTCATTTTTTCATTAATTAATTAATTCATTTATTTGTCTATAACAGGACAAAGCCTCAATTACAGTAGAAAATACAAAATTATAATCACTTAGTCTATGACAAAGAAATAAAGAAACATGAGAAAAAAGAGAAATAGAGATATAGCCTAATTACTATAGAAAAAATGAACGAAATAAGTACAGATATAAATAAAATATATAAAATTTGAAATGTGAAAATGAAAATTAAAGAGTAACAAATAGAAAGCAATATTATTTTTAGTCGACTATCTTCAATATTTCAGTAAGAAAAAGTTTCTATGTTATAAAAGGAACGCTGAAATCTAGGTCGCATATTTTAAATAATTCATTTCTAGCAGTGGTGATTTTTTTTTGTAATGAGGTGTTTGCTTCTTTTATCTTAAAGAACATCATCTTCCATTACTTACTGCTCCATAGTGTAATTTCTCATACCTTGACATTTTTCTCATCTCTTATCCTGTGAAATATAGTTTTATTGTCTTTCTTACAATATTTCTTCTTCTTTTTAGGTATGGATGCAATCATTAATGTACCTTCTGCAGTTTGAAAGATATGTAAGTAATGACCTGTCAGTTTATTTATACGTTCTTATACTTTGATACTATTTCTGGTTTGCTCTGGTCTGTTCTTTAATATTTCTGAGATGAAATTACTCTCCTCTCACATTATATCTTTATGTCTTCCACGCAGACACTTTTTGTTTGTTGTTCAACATTAAAAATTAAATCGCTGCCAATATTTCGCTACAGACATGAACGCAATAATTTATCGTAATCGTTGCAGTAAAATTTAAATGCGTCAGTTACTGCCTTATTTCTGCATTCATTCATTTTACTCTAATTACACTCAAGCGGTGATATCAATAACCATTCAAGTTCATTCTTGACCGAAATTGAGATTTCTATAGCTGACTATTTTGTTTTCTTTCTAATCCATAAACATATAGAACCATTCAAGTATATTATTCTTCTAGTTCGGTTAGAAATCCTTGCTAGCATCTTATTTTAAGATTTGCTGTTCTTGAAGCAGAGAAGTTACTTGGCGTATCACGAAGTACGAAAATATTGAATATAAGGACAATTTATAATATCTCCGACGAGATGTTCTGAACTATATAATAATACATTCGAAATGCAGAAGAAATAGCCAAAATTACGTAATCTTCCTCGGATTTATACAGACGAACTGAAAGCTGTTTTTATGAATTATCTAGAATGAATTCCTTCAAACTATGCTGTCAGATCTATTCTCGATTGTCTAACAGAAGGTGAAAAAAATGAAAAAGTAACGAGAATAATGCTGGAAGCTGACTTTATGAGTTGTGAAGTAAGTTCTAAAATCAATCTCAACTTTGACTTATGTTTCCTTACTCAGACAAAGCTTGTAGAAAAATATATTACAACAAACTATCTAGGGAAAAAACTTAATTGGGTGAGAACAATAGCCAGTCACATTCTGCAGATTATACATTATCTTTTTAGATGGATCCTACTTACATTATCACGACTTTGAAAATTAGCGCTTTAATTTGTTTTCGTTTCTAATTTAACCAGGCAAAATTACATATCAAAATAATAGGTCTAATTAGATGGACAGAGTACACGTTTGTTAAATTTTTCTCAAAACTTTAAAAAACAGACTCAGTGTTTTCTTCATTGAAAATACACATCGAAAGGCGAGTTCAGATCCGGGTGAGTTCTAGTGAAATTTGTGAATGACAAAAACGGCGATTGGGACAGGTTTTCTTGGCATAGGCTACACTTGTTTTCTTTGTAGGCATTTTTTATAATATAATCCTTGGCGGGACAATCCATTGAGAGCAAAGGCCGACTACTAGTCCCACGTACACCCGACCGTGTCACTATCCGACTGTATCACTGTCTGCCGCCAATCTTCTCACCATCACTTTTTATGTTCTCTTATCGGTTTCCCGGAAGGGGTACCACCCAAGCTATCCACCAGGTGAGATGGAATTTAAACCCCTTTTGATTATACATGCTTAAAGATGTCGTCTTTATCAAACATCTGTTAAAATTAATTCGATTCTGTGCAATATAGTGATAAGTCGCTTTAATGAGACTACGCGTAAGAAAAGAGGTCGAACAATGCGTGATATAATTTAACCAATTAAAATGCATGCTTTGTTCCAATGGACCAATGCGATTAGTCCAGCAGTGATTCGTGGCGTAAGAATACTTTTATCGTAGGCAGTGATTTACCGCACGCACGACAAATCTCTTTAACGCTGGCTAAGCATCTATTTACTTCACAAGCTGTGATTGCATTGCGCGTCTGCTGAAGACCGTGTATGTAACATCCCACAGGAAATCATGCTACAGGGCGTTCTTAAGCCCTGGGACATAACAGCGTTTTATAACTGTGTTCATAATTTTCCATAAATTGAATGCTGTGCACCATCATCTATAATAATAATAATAATAATAATAATAATAATAATAATAATAATAATAATAATAATAATAATAATAATAATAATAATATTAATAATAATAATGGTTTATTTTAACTGGCACAGTTAAGGCCATTCGGCCTTCTCTTCCACTCAACCAGTATGATAGAAAATTACTACACTGCTATGAGTATAACATAATTAATACAATACAATTCAAAGCAAAACAATACGACAATACAAGACAATATCATACATAATTAATATAATACAATGACAATTCTTTTCATCTTCACAACACTAATAACATAATTATGTAATAATAATAATAATAATAATAATAATAATAATAATAACAGTAATACTAATGATAGTCATACCTAAATTAAATTAAATTATTAAACTCGATCATAATTATAACTTCAATTTGACTGCGCCCGTAAGAAATTGTTTAGCCTTTTCTTGAAAGTAGTTATTGCCTGGCAGCCCCATATCTTCTGAGGTAGAGAATTCCATTCACGGGGGACTGAAACAGTAAAAGAGGATGAATAGGGGGATGTTCTGTGGGCAGGAATTGCTAGAATTTGGATCTCCTGTGACCTGGTGTTTAGATGTGATTGGAGGATAAGTAGTTAAACCGGGAACGAAGATAATTTGGAGTAGAAGTGTGGAGAACTCGAAACAGAAGAGACAGCGAATGAAGTGTTCTACGGTTACTAAGTTGCAGCCAGGATAAAGATTTGAACGAGGGTTTACCTGCGAAAATAAATAATCAACCATCACTTTCCGACAGAGGATTAAATTGAGATTCTGAACGTCGTTTAATATCACTCGTGCTAGCCATTATATATATATATATATATATATATATATATATATATATATAGCCTATAATTTGAATTGTTAATGGAAATTACGGGAAAACGGTTGAACGGATTTGAATGGATGACCCCTCATTTTGAAGCTTGGCGTAAGATAATAATATTGTTTAAAAATCAAATATTTTTATAGTAATTAATCAAGTGGGGTTGGGTCTTTTTCATATACTTAATGGCGGTGTGGTGTAGGCTTTACATGCATCATTCTCTTCAGTATTGGCTCGAGAGAGGGCAAAAATTGCAGTTCCTAAGGAAAGACCAAAAGGTATTACTTACTGATAAAATAAGAAGCCTACAAAATTATGTAGTCTCCCGATCATTTCAACAAGATCATTTAGCAGGAATGATTTACCTTCTACATTTCAAGCTCTACATGCAGCAGCTATACCAAGATGCTATGTCTATTGTTCGAAAACATAGCAAACCTGACATTTTTTTTAACTTTCACCTTGAATCTACAATGACCTGAAGTAGCTATTGCTTTACTCCCACATGAAAAAGCCACTGATCGTCCTGACATTGTCACTTGCGTGTTCACGTTGAAACTCAAAAACTGAAGGTGGATAGGTTGAAGAAAAACTATTTTGCATAAAAAACCATTCAGAGGGAGTATGTTTCATTATTATGGAAGCAGATAACTTTTAAAATGTCTGGTATTCTTCATTGAAAATAAATCTGAAAAATTTTTATTTGAACATCTAACGAACTTAGTTTGCAGCATTTGCTGCACAAGTCACTAGTATTAGCCTATATCTAACACGCAAAAGCTCTGTGTATATAAAATATTAATTGAATACTTATTTTAGTTGCCGTTCTGCAATTGATGTTTTCCCGTCATTGATATCAACAAGGCAAAAAGTCAAGAGAGCCTAGAGATTAGACGACTTCAGTACAATCCACACGAGTGTTCGCAATTCATGCGCTCGACGCAAATACACACAAACGCCCATCTCTGCTATGAAGCGTATTTGGAGACGGAACCGGCTTTTAAACACAATTCTTGAATAGTGATAATGATTACGATGATGATGAAACACGACAGTGAAAGGACGAGTTTGAGCATAATATTCCCAAGTCGGTATTGTGTTTGCGGCTTGTGAGCTGAATGTAGCTTTAATTCTTATACATCCCGTGGAGGCTGCTCGGAATCCGTTCTTTGATGACGGAGCCGTGTCCGCGATATCGTGAATGAAGCGGGATGAAAGAAACAGCCGCGTTATGAGACACTGACCCAGTTCGCCGGTTCTGTAATATACGGCATTTGAAAGGTTAAAAGAGGGTGGGATTTGTAAACTTCGACGTCTCTATCTAATCTCAGTGTATTACATCCGTCGTAGAAAAAATATGGGAAAACGAAACTTGAGAAAGGATCATTACCGGATGATTGCTACTGGAAACCAGAGTAGAAAGTTGGAATCGGGTTGCTTGCTGCCAGTAAATCAAAGCAATAGGCTATCAGTAATATGTAAGACAGTACGGCAAGTTTTACAGTTCCTTATCAACTCAATTATACGGGTCTCACTTTTGAGTTCAGTAAATTGTCTACAACCTGCGAAGCATAGTCGTGTCAATCTGTCTTCCTGAATGTCTTCGTTAATTAATATTTCACTCATCTCTCCGGCAACTCAGTGTTAAAGAGCAGTCTTATCGTTACGTTCACTCGGGTCCAATTCCTGGCGCTGTTTTGAGTGAAGAACAAGGTTGAGGATATCTTTCGGGATTCTTCCACCAACACTCTCCATTTCAATCTTCTCTTTTCCGTCCGTCAAATCATATTACATTTCATTTAAAACTTGCTCAAAAAGACAGGATCTTTGATTCCACAAACAGGCAAATATTCTTGGGTTCTGTTGAATGCAGTTCATTTATACCAGACCTGCACAAGGTTTGCGCTCTCCGAGCCGGCTCACAGCTCATGAGCGGAATGCAGATATTAGCTGCGCTCTGTATAAGGGTGGACTGGAAGAAGGGGTGGATCTCGTACAAAATAAAAACAAAAGGAAGTACTATTACGAGTGTTTATGAAATGAATTCCCGTTCAGTGTTTGCAAAACTATCTTGGACTATTATTAATTAATAAAGAAATATTTATTTTACAGAAGTAATAGAAATTCTATAGCTACTTAAATGTACAATATCATTTTGTTATATTTTTATTTATCAGTATATGAAAACGAGGTTTTATGTTGTTGGCAGCTGAAAGGAACAGTAGCCTGCTGATCATAATGAAACATCAGTTACAGATGTTCGATATCTGCCTTTATTAAAGTTGATTATAGAAAACAGTTGCTCACAAATATAAATGTTGAGCCAAATATAGCAATCATTTTCACAGCCAGCCTGTGTAGTCGTGGATATTATTGCTAATGTTTAGTATTGTAAAACTCAACCAGGCTAGTAGTATTATTCAAACGATCTTTAGCCCTTAGGTCACATTGAAGATCAGTAAGTTCGAAATGTAAATCGTTAAATGTTAAATGTTATGTTCCGTCTTTTAGATTCCTCCGTACTGTACTGTAGCAGTAGGTAAGCAACGTGAAACAGTTACTGAGAATAGGCCTACACACTGCACTCCACTACATAAATGAGTGGTCATTTCCCTTTCCTCTACCTATAGCAAGTCTATGTCATTCTGATGTATCTTCCTCTCCGTTTCGGCGAGCGGTAAACACCGCTCTCCCGCTCCGAAGGAGCGCACGCGCTCGTTGAGCGCTGTTTATGCAGGCCTGATTTATACAGTGGAAGCTCTTAAGTTCGACAGAAATTAAGTTCGACATTCTATAGTTCGACTGCTTACGTAGGAGAATTAGACACGCCCCTATACGAGCACTAAGAAATGGGTTTGCCATTTGAATCGGAATTGGTTCTGTGTCTTGTAGTTAAAATTTTTGTTAAAGGAAAACAGAATATTTTATTCATTAGGACATCCATATTGATCACTTATTTTAAATTAATAATCTCTTCTTTTTCTATTTGAGAACTGTACCGTTTGTGAGACGGAACTTTCGAAACCCACTGTGGTACTAGAAGCGCATACACAAGTCTCGGGGCGGGCAGGAAATGCAAGTAGAGTACTGTATTCGTTGATGGATAACCAATAAGAATTTGTATTCATTTCACCTGCCACACCCACTACCCTTATTGGACTGAACTTTCAATACTGTTTGGTCGAACTTAGGAGAGTCCACTGTACATTAGACCGTTTCTTCGGTTATTTTTTTTTTCTTGGGTTGTTTGCTTGTTTGAGGAATCAAGGAGTTCTATCCTACTGCAAAATAGATTTCGACGTAAGTGGATTTCGATGTAAGTGAATTCTAGACGAAATCGTCGTCGAACTCTGGTAACAGATTTAAATTCAGCAAGTTAAAACACGCACTTTACTTTTTGCTGTGGCGTCCACATTTTACGTTCAATTAGAATGTTTAATGTTGACTGTTAGCAATTCGTGACATAAATCGCAATGATAAATCGTATCGTTTTTGTTTTCTTCAAATTTCTTGCTTTGTTGTATAGATTTCTAGCTTTGTTGTTATAAAAATAAAGTATTGGAGAGTTTCTTCATCCTGTGCCAAAGATATAATAACAAACTATTATATTTATGCTCGACCATGCCGAAATGTAATAATTATACACCTGGTAGCAGTCCTTTAATGCATGTCATTAAAGTATACCTATTCATTAAAGTTCAGGTTTTCGATTATTCTCGGATATGCAATCGAAAGACAAGTAGCAAAACGTCACGCAGGCTGGAAATCCAATACTGTCGCAGAAGGTTATGTTCTGTTACTATAATAATTAGCGTCAATTGTAAATAATATTCAAATAAATTCAATTTGCCATCTCGTTTTTCAATGTCGAATTCAATTTCAAGGTTATACCAAGTTTAACGTTTATCTTACTCTCTAGATTATATCAAGGTCGTCGACATTCGTTGCCCGGAAAAAATCAATACTTTCGCGTCTGCGCACATCTCACAATTTACGAGACTGCACAAGGTCACTTCGCTCCCCAGTCACATAAGAATAACATGAATACTTATGAATAATTTCAAGTTAAAAATATGGTCGAGCATAAAAAGTCGTATGAAACTTTCCTATAATGGTAATTAAGACGCTCGTATGAAAATTATGAAACGAGCTTGCGCTCGTTTCATAAACATCCTCGCGTCTTAATTACTATCATTATAGGCTCGTTGTATAATGTACTATTCTGTTAATAAATGGTGAACAAATATTTTTGATACCTCTAGCCCGGACACGGTGTAGACCTATATCTCGGAAAGAATAGTCTGTTACTGTAATGTCCATGAAACAAGTGTCCATGTATCAGCATTTATTGAGAAAAAAAATATAGGAACGTAATTTACATTAATGCCTACAATAAAATGTTAATATATAAGCCTAATTATATGGTACATAGTATAAATTATTATATCAAAGATTAAACCTTTTGCATTAATAATTACTCCCTGTTTCCGTTAGATTATAAATGAAGCTACTTATAAATACATGTGTAAAATTTATGAAATCGTACATCTAAATTGTTTAGTTTAATTTCATGTAGGGTAAAGTTGCCTAATTCCGTGATACGTTTTTTAACTGAATGTCACGGGATTGGGTATCTTGCTATGAAGTTCACCGATGTCTCAAGAGTAGGCGAAAGATGCACTCTTTCGACAAAGATGTCTGGCGCTATGGTCGAACGGCAAAGCATTGATTGACATTCAATTTTAAAAAAGTATCACGGGATTAGGGGAATCACGGAAACAGGCACTTTACCCTACTGCATATTTATAGCATGCAACGCTTTAACTCGTATATTCACCCTCAGATATTAGTAACTTAATTTTTTAGAACTGACCGGTTTCAGTTGACCATTGTTCTCTTGCCACTTCTTTTACAATGCACAGCCATTACTTACCTGAAAGGAAAAAAAAAGAATAATTATTAGCAATAGAAATGTACCAGTATATTGTGTCCACATTTTATTTAATATTCATATATCGAAAATTAGCTTATCAATAACATGTTGCGTAATAATTTTGTTTCTTGCATAAAATAGAGATATAAATGAAATTAGGCACCCAATATGCCTACAGACCGTCATATCAGAACATTACACTATTCACAGAAGACAACACTCTCAGGAAACACCTGCATATGATGAGACTTGTCTACGGACCCCACATGCAGGAAGTTTGGAAGAGAAGTGAAATCTTCTCTCCACATATGATGCGATTGTGAGCCTTTGTCCACAGTCAGATATGTCCTCTTGGGCTCGGATAGGCTGGGACTAGAGGACGTAAGGAAAGTGAACCCGAGAGCGATCCTGGCCGTCAAGGAAGCTTCGGAACTTGGGTAAACTTTCCAGTTATCTGGGGCACAATGGATCTACTTAAGTGGTCTACGTGCACGAGATCTAAAGGGCCCGATCGATTTCATTTCATTCATTAATGCCTCGGAGACATTAATTACTACTCCCAGAGGTATTTATATTTCAGTTACGAATATTCTAAGTACAAATGGCACGCAGACTAAGCCATGTAGTCATTAATCTCTGTTAGGAGCACCTAATTGTTATAATCTATGCGTATTTATTCACAGTGCAAATCGGTAAATATTCGGTGGCAGTGGTAACTAATTACATTGAATAATGACAATTAATAAACACAATTAATAATAAATCAATTCTAATAATAATAATAATAATAATAATAATAATAACAAAGAACATCCTAAATTAAATGAAGTACGATCACTTAAAATAAAATTTAATGTAAATCTAATTTGTATCTTAACCCTAAGTTGGAACTAAAACCCAGGAGTATATAAGACATGTTTATACATGCACAAGTATCTTTCAGCACTACACTCATTTCGCTGTAACTCACTCACCGCACTGGAACTAAGACACATTTCACTGTTACTATCCTGATCTCACTAACACTTCAAAAACATTTCGCTGTTCAAATACTTTGCACTACCACTGTAAGTTATAAAACTTCACCAACACAAGCACACTTAACTTTCAGAACACACTTCACTGACACAACACACTTCACACTTCACTGACACAACACATTTCTTCACTGATACAACACTTCAAATAACAAAACATCAATTGCACCCTTCAAATAGTGTGTATAATATACTACCTTATATTAGTAAAGTCCTTAAGCCTATTTTTAAATACATTTTTAATTAAGATAACTTTTCATAATCCTGTTTGTTACTCATACCTGTGAGTGAAATAAAAAGAAGTCTAAGAAAAACGTATATACAATGAATTCAATTTAAAATAAGATCTCTAATTGAAGAGTTCATAACAAAACGCGTGGATATTTCGTTTGTAATAGCAATATATATTAATTTGCCTTATGTACGATTACACTTCATAATTAGTAACGAAGCAACTGTCAGTTATTTCATTTTGTAAATACAGCGAGGAACTTGCATTTGAATTCGGTCGTATTGAGTTTAAACTATTATGAATGTGGTTTAACCATGCTGTCGAATCTCCTCTGCGTTCTATTAAAATTGGTGTTTAGTTTGCCACATATCAAGGCGACGAATAATCGGATGTTGTCGAGCAGTTCATAGCCATACTGGAAGTGGATGAACGTAACTCCGGGATACAGTAAGATTATGCGATCTGTCATACAGTAGGTGCAACCATGACAACGCTGAGGACGTTTTCTTCGCGACAGAATCGTATCTACAGGACTGTGACCTCCAAGATCTCCAGATCTTACAAGTCCAAATTACATTTTGTGCGGACACTTAAAACAAATTTTGTAAAAAGAAAACAATCCACACTTTGGAAGCGCTGAAAAAGAACATCGCTGCAGTCATTTAGAGTATAGATATCGGAGTGCTCCGTAAGGTTGCAAGGAACACTGTGAAACATGTGGACAAAAGCATTGCAAATGAGAAAAATTATTTGTATCATAATGCTATGACTGTATATGGTATCTCGTCTTTTAAAACTGAATTCTCTTTAAATTTTAACATGACTTCGTAAATATAAAAGGAATGTTAGACATTAATTCTATTAACTCTCCTACTTCCCAAGTAAAGCGATAGGTTTGGAAGTAAATCCCGAAAAGACTAAGTACAGTATATGATTATGTCTCGTGACCAGAATATTGTACGAAATGGAAATATAAAAATTGGAGATTTATCCTTTGAAGAAGTGGAAAAATTCAAATATCTTGTAGCAACAGTAACAAATATAAATAACACTCGGGAGGAAATTAAACGCAGAATAAATGTGGGAAATGCCTGTAATTATTCGGTTGAGAAGCTTTCGTCATCTAGTCTACCTGTCAAAAAATCTGAATTTTTAAAACAGTTATATTATCGGTTGTTCTGTATGGTTGTGGAATTTGGACTCTCACTTTGAGAGAAGAACGGACATTAAGGGTGTTTGAGAATAAGGTTCTTAGGAAAATATTTGAGAATAAGGTTCTTAGGAAAATATTTGAGGCTAAGAGGGATGAAGTTACAGGAGAATGGAGAAAGTTACACAACGCAGAATTGCACGCATTGTATTCTTCACCTGACATAATTAGGAACATTAAATGCAGAGTTTGAGATGGGTAGGACATGTAGCACGTATGGGCGAGTGCAGAAATGCATATAGACTGTTAGTTGGGAGGCCGGAGGGAAAAAGACCTTTGGGGAGGCCGAAACGTAGATGGGAGGATAATATTAAAATGTATTTGAGGGAGGTGGAATATGATGTTAGAGACTGGATTAATCTTCCACAGGATGGGGACCAATGGCGGGCTTATGTGAGGGCAGCAATAAACCTCCGGGTTCCTTAAAAGCCATTTGTAAGTAAGTAAGTAAGTAAGTAAGTAACTTTCCTACTTCCAGAATTATTTTGTTACATTGGATACCACTGGGGTAATTGGTAATCCCAAGTAAATTAAATAAGGTAACAATTTGTTTTAAGAGTTACATTAATTATTTACATGGTTCTACTGATGTACTAGTGCATTTACACACATCATTATATTGTCTAAACTGACATCGTATGCGTTTTGTTCCTCTCTGTGTGACATTAGGGACTAATGAAAATTTACTCCGTCGATTTATGTTTTGCTATGTTACAGATGTTCCTAACTCCAGGATATATTCTCTTCTTTTATATTTACCGTTATGTTTCCGTTAAGAATATTGATGTGCATCCAAATTATGAAAGCATTCAGTGCATTGATATCATTGTACTGTATAAAATAACGGTAGACCATCATTTTGTCATCTGTTTTGTGGTGTAAGTTCTGGCTAATTTGTTCTTATATCTAAACCTGACTTCATAGCATTATAGTCGAGTATTATATATGTTTTCTTGCTTCACTATTTTCTGCCCCTTCTTTGAAGTGCACAGAACGCAGCAATATTACTATCCTATATATATTTTTTTTTGAACAGTAAGACGCTATAGTAGTTTATTCTCGGAATACAAAGAGAGACGAAGGAGAAGCTCTTCCCTTTCTCAAGACAAATAATTCTGCTGGTAATTGTGGCATTGTTCTAAGTAATATCAACCTTTTTCTTTCAAATTCTCATGCTAGGTTCAAACTTGCAAAGACGTTATTAGCTGTGATTTTGCTTCCACTTCCTTGTAAATTTCTACATGTCCAAAACACTCCTTTTCTCTGATTTACTTCTCAGTTCTTCCTGTACGAGTACGTAGTAAGTATTGCTACTTACGTAGTAAGTATATATATATATATATATATATATATATATATATATGTACTATATTTGCCTAGTTTTGAGGGCATATATTGCCGGAACGGACATATGCCTCAGAAAGTCACCAGTTGTCCATCAATTGTAACGTTCTCATATGACAAATTGAATAATCTGTGTTTACCCATGTCTCTGACATACCTTAAAAGAGACAGTTTATCAGGACTGTTTTGTAAAATAGGTATTCGAAATTATTTCATTTCTTAGGGCAACTAAATAATCAAAAAGAGCGCCAGTTTTGTGTGGGATCATTTGATATCACAATGCTAGCCAGTGTAAAAGCAATTAATAATTCTTCTTCTTCTTCCCTTCAAGTATTAGGCCATATGACCTGTTACGATCTCACAGTTGAATTTTCAATCCAGCGCTTTTTTGGACGATCCGATCGAGAGATCTCTTCCCGTTTGGACGATAGTGGAGCATGACTTTCGGGATTCTATCTCTACGCATGCGATGCAGATGATTTATCCAGTTGTTCCGATAATGTTTTACGCGATTAATTAATAATTTTTCATGTGTTAAAAATAATATGAAAAGCGAAACATCAGTAGACCACTCTCAAAAGAAGAAAGTCAATTCGTATCAAAATTTTAAATAAGAAAACAAAAAAGGTAACCTACACGACTTTTAATGTCCTCTTGGAGTATTATACGACCCCACGGTATGGAGGGTTAATTATAGCTATTTCATGTAAATACTTGAAAAATTAATCGCATTTATGTGTTTAAACTGCACAGTTCATGAATGAAATAAATGTCTTAATTTTAAAGTTACAAGAATACCATTATTATGTAATATACACCATGAAATTTTGCTTCTTTGGTGCATATGAAATGATTTCATTTATATAGGCCTATGCATTTTGTCTATGTATGTATGTATGTATGTATGTATGTATGTATGTATGTATGTATGTATGTATGTTTGTATGTATGTATGTGTGTGTACGTACGTATGTATATGTATGTATTGCATTGTAAATATGTATTGTATGAGTATATATGTGTGCGTGTGTGCTTGTATGTATGAATTAATGGGATAAAATTATTTGAGACAGGATATTCTGCACTTCATGCTGACGCAGCTATAGAAAAGGTTGGTTTAAAGTTAATAGAAGTAAATACTGCATATGTTTCGAGAAACATGTAACTGTATGGAAAGTGTTACGAAAATGTTTACACACAAACATTCGAATTATCAACGCTTCAAATCCTACGGCTCCAGATAAAGTGGTTCATAAGTAATTCAGTACTAGTGTGGAAATGTGGAAGACTTTTGGACTCAGTAATTTTAAGTGATGAAAGCATGTTTGATGTCACTGACAAGATCAACACCCACAACTTCAGCCTTTCGGTAGCATAAATTCACACGATTACTTGGAGCATGTTCAAACACAACCCAAAGATAAACATGTCTTGCGCTTCCAGCTAATAAAAAGTCTAAAATCCCTTCATCTTCAGGAAGACGACTCTTCCTAGTATTATGAATCTGAATGTGCTGCAATTCTATATCCATAATCAGAAAATGATGAAGAAAGACGCATTCACTTACGGTATGACTTTTTTATTTGTATTAGTAGGCTACTTGACACATTTCTTCCAGGTTGGTGGATTGGTCGAACGATTGTACGGGTACCTCGTTTTCTGATGGGAAAACTATAAATTGTTTCTTATTGGTTTTAAGGAATGTCGAGCATACTACAATCCGTACCTGTAAATTTCGCTGATCTTGTAGATCGAATAGTTTGATACCAAAAATTCTGCGTGGCGTATGGTTATAAATTTGTTACATTACCAATGGAAGTAACATCAAACTGGAGTTTTCCTAGGTAAAACTTGAATTCGTTTTATATAATGTACTATAACAATGCTTTAAACATGCTGTATATATTATGCATTCTCGGAATGAATTTATGTACTAGTTGTAATTTGTAAATCTCTTTTAAGATTATTTGTAAATTTCATTATTAGTGTTAGTGAGGGGAAAAAATTATTTTACGTGTCCTCATTGTACGACATGGAACTCCCTATGTTACTTTCCTCCTAAAGGAACACTTAAGCATTCTAGATATGTTCTTGATTTCATTCCACAGATCTTCAAAGCTTTAAGATAACGGGGCAGTGCATTCAAGACTGTAATACATGAATAGCGAACTTCCTTTTTATAAAAGCTCAGACTTAAGGCAGGGTAGATGGAGATCTTATGTCTCGTGTTAAGGATACAGCGAGGTTAAATTTGAACTTTCCTAACCATTGAGCTAAGTCTTTGAAAATTTATTTGTAGACTCTCTACACTTATCACGATGCATATAAATAGCCTCCATACATAATTTAATCCCATTTGATTGAGAGTTATATGAATTCAAAATTTGTGTAAATTTAAATTGTATTCGTATTTTGAAAAATCATTATTCCTTCTACAAACTTCAAACTTTTCACCTGAAATTTGCTCCACAAACCTTTCAAACTTCTTGAAACTTAATGTGCTATTTACTTTTTCCAGATTATTCTTCAAGAGCTAAGAAAGAAATTACTTTATGTAGTCAAATATAAAAACAGGTAAAAATTGTGATGCCTAGCAGAAAAAAAGCATTTCCTCTAAAAATGTTTAGATTTAAGGAAAATTTTGATAGCAGGTGTTCTTGACACCTTCAAGAAGACATACAAAATGTAATGCACAATTTGCAAAATTTAAAAGAGTTGCATTTTTATTAAAGCAATATGTAAGAAAAAATGCAAATGTTGAAAATTAATTTTAAACTTTGAAGAGTCACCTAATGCGTGCAATCTTTTAATTAAATGTCTGTCGAAACAGATCTATCTGTATGAAAATTTGCAGAGAGATTATCTGAACCATTACTGTATATAATATTTTAATGTTAAAAACAAAACATCTATTTTTTTTAATTGACAAAATTTTACCACAGTGTGCCCTGAAAATTGTAGTTGGATCCTAGTAACAAGAATGTCAATTAGCAAGTGTGATTATAAACATTCTTTTACGAAAACAGATAATATGCTACCGCCGCGAAGGCCGAAGTCAACGACACGGAGAGTTTTTATAAAACCCTGGCAAGGGAGAGAAAGCCAGTTTTCGCCACGTAGTTTCTCCTACTCCATAGTGGTATTAGCTCCATCCATCATTCATGTTTCATCTTCATTACTCAACAGGGTGGGTGTGACAGTCCTAACAAACCACCACCATCTTCTGCAGACCCTTGACTTAACGCAATTCAGATCATAGCCGTCACTTCTTACGCCCTACACGAGAACAAGACACACGAGCAGACAACTCAAATTACGATCTCTTGACAAGTATATTGTGGTGCATCTCTGGCGGATGCAACGAGAGTCATCATCGAGAAAGCGACCTTGTGACAGGTCACCTGCAAATAATTCATCACTGTCTCGTCAAACCGTAGCCACTAAATTCATAAAATAGTTAATACATAGCAAGTAATATATCTAAAATGTTTACAATATCGTATTCCTTAAATCAATTTCAAAAACTCATGAAGGGCATATAGTCCGTATTATTTTCAATTATTAACGAAATGTAGAAAATGCTAGTTTTCGAACAGTGACAGAGAGATGATTGTAGCTATGAGACGCTGGAAGTCCAAAATCCACACTGAAAATAAAAATAGTTTATACTAATTTTAATGCTGTATATCGAATTCAGACTTTTAATAGGATTAAAGTCCACACCTGTGGAGTAACGGTCAGCGCGTCTGGCTGCGAAACCAGGTGGCCCGGGTTCGAATTCCGGTCGGGGCAAGTTACCTGGTTCAGGTTTTTTCCGTGGTTTTTCCTCAACCCAACACGAGCAAATGCTGAGCAACTTTCGGTGCTGGACCCCGGACTCATTTCACCGGCTTTATCACCTTCATATCATGCAGATGCTAAATAACCTAGATGTTGATACAGCGTCGTAAAATAACCCAATAAAAAAATAGGATAAAAGCCATACAAAAAGCCAAACAATTGTAAGCCTACGAAAAAGAAGAAGAAGAAGCATTGTAGGGCTAAGTAAACTGCAATTTTAATAGCATTGGAAACTTGATGTAATGCATGTAATGAGTTCATGTAGATTTTGTCAAACTACAGTCATCAAACACACACACACACGCACGCACACATACACACAGGTAGACCATCTTACATTATATGCACACATACATTTTAAAACTTGTTTAATTATTTATTTCCATCATTCGTTTTTCTCTTACTTTCCAAAAGTATGTTCTTAAGGATTTTATTATCTGTTCATTCGTAATTCTTGATAGCGTATTGTGTACTTGCCGCCGCGAGGATGAATGTTGATATAGCCGAGCGCAAAGAACGCTATGACTACACTGATAGAAAAGATGGGTGAGGTAGAAGGGTAACGAAGGCAGTCACTCTGAGGAGCTATAGTTCTGCAGGTCTGGTTTATGCCGAGTCTGGTTTATGTGTCGTAGATATATAGTGCCCGTTTGTGAGCATGTTGATAGTGCAGCTGAGAATGTTGCCACTTTCTATACACGGCACATGAACCACTTGTCAAACACACTTGTCAGACTGACTGCGGCAAATGTAAAACTTGACGTTCCCATTACTTATTTCACACGCCAAAAACGGTGACGCGGACTGTACATTAAGATCTGGCGTCCTCGCGAAATAGTGTCTCACAGCACAATATGACATTAAAGAAAAGTGATTGTATTGGTATACCATATAACCTCCAGGAGTTTGTCGATTTAATTACTTTTCACTCTGTATATAGGGCGGACAATGGGTCAAATCAAGCTCAAGTGCTTTCGCAAAGCCAAGTCAAGGCAATTCATGGCCCCATTGCGCTACCTCAAAATAGCCATAGATCAGAAAACGGCCAACAGCACAAGATTATTTTACGTGCGTACGACATGAGCCTTCCGGATTTGTTTCCCTCTGGAAGAGGCCATGCTTAGGATTTTTTCGTCTGTTAAAATTGCACTCGATCAGGTATGAACCGCGTAACTTCGACCGAAACGATAACAAAGTAACCTCTATCGATGTAATTAACAATAATAGGGTCAAACAGTGGTTCTAGCACCTGGAAACGACAATCCTGTAGTGAGCGCATAATAAAATTTCGGCTTTGAAATTTGTGCATTTGGGTGCGAGTTCGTACTTTTGATTGGACTTCTCGATATTAATGTGTTGATATACTGCAAAAGCTCAGCCAGCTGATGCGGTTTGCTGCGCAGTAACGACTGTCTGTGATGTGGTGTAATTAGTGTAAATCGTATTATCCCTCTCAGAGGCTACCACAACACCGACAACTGCGCTCTTTGTCTGACAGAAAGTTTCTCCCATATCAGCTTGCTGGCCGCATTTATATAAAAAAACTTCTATGTAACTCCCAAATTAATCTAAAAAATAACAGAAAATTAGATTGCAAGCATTTCTCCATGATATATACAACGCGTAAAGCACAGCATTGAATTAGCGAATGGTTTTGGGTTTGAATCCCGTATTCTACATGTATGTTTTTAATTGATTTATATTATGACGCTTTGTTAACTGCAATGGTTCTATGCATATAGCCTTTGAATGAAATGAATGCCAGCGAAATGAGTCCAGGGTCCAGCGCCGAAAGTTACCCAGCATTTGCTCTTAATGCGTTGAGGGGAAATACCGGACAAACCTCAACCAGGTAACTTGTTCCAACCAGGATTTGAATCCGGACCCGCTCGTTTCTCTGTTAAATAAACTAACCGTTACTTTACAGCGGTGTTCTATATAGGTATATGTTACCGCTGTGCAAATAATGTCCTGTGTTGGAGACTAGACGATATGCAAGATCTTAGTTCGTTATATCTGAGAAATAAAATCCGAGACAATTACGATTATTTAAAAATAAGGTAAGGTGGTGGTGGTGGTGGTGGTGGTGGTGGTGGTAATTGTTTTGTTTTGCCTGGCAGAGTTAAGACCATAAAGCCTTCCCTTCCACTCAACCAGATTTCAATAATATACATGAAATACAAAATTATGTGATAGATTACAAAACAACACAAAAGAAGATACCTTAGAGCAGGCCTGCACAAACAGCGCTCTACGAGCGCGCGCGCTCCTTCGGAGCGGGAGAGCGGTGTTTACCGCTCGCCGAAACGGAGAGGAAGATACGTCAGAATGACATAGACTTGCTATAGGTGGAGGAGAGGGAAACGACTACTCAGTTGTCTAGAGGAGTGCAGTGTGTAGGCCTATTCTCAGTAACTGTTTCACGTTGCTTACCTACTGCTACAGTACAGTATGGAGGAATCTAAATGACGGAACATAACATTTAACGATTTACAGCTCGAACTTATTGATCTTCAATGTGACCTAAGGGCTGAAGATTGTTTGAATAATACTACTAGCCTGGTTGAGTTTTACAAGACTAAACATTAGCAATAATATCCACGACTACACAGGCTGGCTATGAAAATGATTGCTATGTTTGGCTCAACACTCATATTTGTGAGCAATTGTTTTCTATAATCAACTTTAATAAAGGCAGACATCGAACATCTGTAACTGATGTTTCATTACGATCAGTAGGCTACTGTTCCTTTCAGCTGCCAACAGAATAAAACCTCGTTTTGATGTACTGATAAATAAAAATATAACAAAATGATATTGTACATTTAAGTAACTATAGAATTTCTATTACTTCTATAAAATAAATATTTCTTTAATAATAGTCCAAGAGAGTTTTGCAAACACTGAACGGGAATTCATTTCATAAGCACTCGTAATAGTACTTCCTTTTGTGTATATTTTGTACGAGATCCACTCCTTCTTCCAGTCCACCCTTACTTATACAGAGCGCAGCTAATATCTGCATTCCGCTCATGAGCTGTGAGCCGGCTCGGAGAGCGCAAACCTTGTGCAGGCCTGCCTTAGAGATAACATAAAATATAGTATAAAATTACAAATAGTCAAGATCAGTTACATAATGTAAGGAGAATATAACATAAAGTAGAAAATTACATATAATCAAAATCAGTTACATAACATAAGTGGAATGTATACAATTTATAACGCATAAACTGCTCGAGATAAATTCAACGATTAATTCACTTGAGATATAATATAAGGAGAATATGTGTGGGTTACAAGACATAAAAAGTTGAATAGCAAAATCATACTGTATAAAATACAGATACAAACGATTAAGTAATATATCAAGATAATAAAAAAGGGGAAAAAGGAAGAGAGAGAAGAAAAAAATAATAAATTGGTCATTTAAGATTATTTAGATTATTTAGGTGTTGTATGGAAAGAACATTTTAAGAAGTTAAGTGTATATTTTTGTTAATCTTTTTAGATGAAGAAACAATCAGTGTTTCAGAGCTACGTATAAGCTCCATTTTCAGGGACAGTAGGGACGTTTTCAGTGGTTCCCATCGCGTCGAATCCCCGGACTTATCACGCCAAATGCCACTTCGTTGCTACCAATAGCTTTGTGATTGATAGAGAGTCGTTAAGTGACAGTTAAAAAAAACTCCCGTAGAAGTAATCCGAAATAATCTTCTTCATGTTTAATTTGTTAGTCCTCTATTAATCCTTTCTTTTGATTCTTTCTCCCTAAACTTCTATCTAATCACAAACACGCACATTTCGTATAGCCTTTAAAGGGGCCATCACCTATCTTGAGGTGAGTCGTTGCTCGGTGTTGCTTAACCTTCTTGATCTTCTGAAAGGCAGATTTAATAACCACCTTGGTTTTGGTCAAGGAATGAAGGTAGCTCTTCTCTTCTTATTGTCAGAAATAACACTGAATGTTGCTTCTTGCCTCTTTTACCTTCCCATATATTTTCTTCGACCTCGAAGGACCAATAATGGGTTCCGGTACAACTTCTGATTGATATAAAGTACAGCTTTTCTTCCCTTCATTTATTTTACTTTACATAATTTCGTGGTCAACACAATTAGATCGACATTGTCTGTACACAGTTTCAAACCAAATAATTTTCTGATATCGTTTGAGTCGGTTTAGTTACGAATTTTATCAAGAGTAATCTCACTAAAAGTTTTGATTTATCTAGAGAATATCAAAACTCGAGTGGGATTTAATTGACTATTACACTATTAGAAGAAAGTATATAAAGATTATAAAAAATAAATTACTGTAATACAATAAAATTGAGGGAGGTGGGATACAACGATATAGACTGGATTAATCTTGCACAGGATAGGGACCGATGGCGGGCTTATGTGATGGCGGCAGTGAACCTGCGGGTTGCGGTTCCTTAAAAGCCATTTGTAAGTAAGTAATACAATAAAATATTAATTGACTTACTGAAATTCTATTTCATTAATGTTACCTTCACCAAAACGTTTGAACCGAGCCGCCATTTTCCCTTGACTGTCTATGTTGTAAACAAATGACGATCATAAAGCATGTTTTATAGTACCGTAAAGATTTTTTAGTTTGAAATGTTGGCAAACAAAGGAACAAATGCTAGGTTAGTGATAAAAACAAACAAATGCTAAGGAGGCGATACAATTAAACAAATGCTAGGGAAGCGATAAAATAAGTGCTAGCCTTTAAGCAGCCATAATTGGTTGAAAGACGTCCATTCGTACCGTTTTATTGGTCAAAAGTAGTATGACGTAGTAAAAGTGTAGTAGTCTTAATTAATTACACATCTTCAAGTTATTCATTTTTATTTTTATTTTATTGGGTTATTTTACGACGCTGTATCAACATCTCAGGTTATTTAGCGTCTGAATGAAATGAAGGTGATTATGCCGGTGAAATGAGTCCAGGGTCCAGCACCGAAAGTAACCCAGCATTTGCTCGTACTGGGCTGAGGGAAACCTCCAGAAAAAACCTCAACCAGGTAACTTGCCCCGACCGGGATTGGAACCCTGGTCACCTGTTTCGCGACCAGACGCGGTGAACGTTACTCCACATTAGTGGACATCTTCAAGTTATTATTTCTGTAAATCGACCTCTTTTCGGTGAAGAAATTTTCAAATGTTGTTAGCTTATTCTCCTTATATTATTCTGTTACTTTCCTATTTGCAGTTATTATTATTATTATTATTATTATTATTATTATTATTATTATTATTATTATTATTATTATTATTATTAATCACTCAACCTGTCACTCTGCCTAGCTTAATATTATTGAATGTTCATAGATTTTAGAATCTAATTTACATCTTGAATTTATGTAGAAATTTCTAACACAATAATATTTAATATTTCACTAAATCTGAACTTGAATATCATAAGCTAGAAACTAACGTATTCACTGTCATCCGAAATTCTGTTACTGTATAGTAGCACTAGACAAAAAATTTGTTCATTATCACATCAGAAATAAGTTATATTATCAGTATTACTTTTTTAATTTCTGTTTAACTGTTGCTGTCTTTGATGTCAAGAATCTGCTTGCGGGACGTTATTTAATTTCAGTCAAGAAGCACATTCACTCTAAAATACTGAAGTCGTACTGGTGTCGGATTTCTCGGAACACAGGAATTCATGTCTTGTATTCCTATACGATCCAAAACTTTCGAAACGTATGTGAGCTCTATGCTGATCCCACGTTATGAGAAGCTAGTGGATAATATTACAATATTACACGAAATTTCAAAAGGAAAACTGTCAGAAACAACCTGCCTATGTAAGAGGAAGAAAATAATTAAAATTATGATCACAGTATGTCTGTTGAAGTTCGGACGCCTGAAGTGTGCGAGCATAACGTTAACATCACGCATATGGAGTAAACTTGCACTGCCACTCACATACACAAAACGAAATGAAAATTTAAATAAATAATGGAGATGCTCTGGAGGTACATGACAATTTCGCCAAAACTCATATGCCTTAAAAGTGTGAAATACTCTGAAAGTTTCAAGGGTTACATATTCCATTGTTGTGACAGGTCTGCTAACGCAGAGCAGTCAGTTACAAAAGTGTTACTTTTTCATTTGTATGTGTACGTGTATAAATGGAATTATTCTGTATGAGTGTTGGTAAGAGCACGTGACATTTTCCTTCTACATCGTGACGAAGTGCATCAACGTCAGTTACAAACGTAATAACTGTGGGTTATAAAACCACTATTAAAAATAAACCGTGATTAAAATTTAATGCCGGTGCACTATTTACAATCACCAGTTACTTACACGAAGTTAGCTGACACCTCATTTAATCTGGGTAAAATCTGCGATACGGTACCGTATGCTCTTTGTACAAAATGCTGTTAGTTTCTTCATAGTATTCGCGTTACCAATGTCATCATTTCTCAATAGCCATCCATAAAAAAAGCATATGACAAACTCGTGATCTACTACAATTTGGTGTACCCACGGATCTTATCGATGGCAGACCAGACATTTATCCTTCGACGAAAGGTTGTTTTGCTTGGGTGGAGGCCTGGACCGAGATGTGTCCTTATACTTAGGTATTCTTCGGCTCCTGTGCGCCATAAATATGCGATGATTATCCAAACTCGACGAATTTCCTGGCATCCGATGCTTACAGGTGGACCATCCTGCCTAAAACCAGGTCTCATCCGCAGATTACAGGGTTGTTTCCGAGCTCTGATAACCAATTTGAATGACGTCATGTGCGTCAGGAATCACACCGACAGCTGAATTGCGGCGAGAGGTGACAGACCAGTAGTGAGTGATTTCATAATCAGAGTGCACGGTGTATTACAGTAGCAATTCCCAAGAAAATCGAGCCTTTTTGGGAGGGATATATAACAACTCTTTCCGATGCCAAGTACAGTTAAGTGAAAATCATAGGAGCCTGCAAAACACGTGGTTTCGTTATTTCCAAGAAAGGCATTTTGTGTGTACCTAATAAGACTGAAAAAAGCTCGGATGGGATTAATTCCAGAGTGGAAAAAGGAAGGAAATCCACCCCCCGTTGCAAGTCGCTACATCCCACGAGATGATACAAATTAATTGCATTCCAGCTTTACCAATCTTATTAAGGACACAGAAGATGCCTTTCTTGGAAATAACGAAACTTCGTTTATTGCAGGCTTCTTTTGTTTGCACTTAACTGTACTGTTCTCCAACCAGGAGATCAATCGTGAAAGTAATGTGCTTACTATTGCGACATGTATTGGAGCGAAGTAGATATATAATATTATCGTTATAACGTCTGTTTAAAAACCATGCGCTCTCCTGCATTTGTTATTTCCTGTCTGGAGAGATTAAAAGACCAGGAGATTAACGTGATCTTATTTTGTAACTAGGGTAGTATAAACATGTGTGTATCAATGTTATTGTTTGTGCTGTGACAGCGAGCCAATAGAGATATGAGTACCCACGTGTGTGACCTTATGACATCTTATGACATCAACATTCATTCACTCACAGCATTACTTCCTTTCGTCTCATCCGGCAGAGACTTTCTCGTGGTTGGAGCACAGTACTTGGCATCGGGAAGTGTTGTTATGTACCCTTCCCAAAAAGACTCGATTTTCTTGGGAATTTCTGCTGTAAGTCGCCGTGCACTCTGACTATGAGATCACTCACTACTGGTCTGTCACTTCGTGCCACAGTACAGCTGTCGTGTGACTTCTGACGCACATGATGTCATTAAAATTCGTTATCAGAGATCGGAAACAACCCTGTAGTAGCTTGATAAGCCCCCAAGGGCCCGGAGCTCCAAGCACTTCTTTAATAGGCGTCGCAAAACCGACGCTGCCAGACAGGCCTTCCTGCCTCAGCCTTTTAATAAAGCCTAATCTCATCTCCAGAAGAATAGCATGATAAGCCTAGGGGACCCGGAGCCCCAAGTCCTTCCTATATCGGTTCACCTAAGACTTCATCCCAACTCATATTACAGATGATAGATCAAATGATGAGGAGATGGAAAATGTTGGCGAAATGGTAGAAGGAATCGGGAGAACCCAGAGAAAGTCCTCTGCAACGTTTCTTTTAATCACAAAAAGTTCAATCACAATCTGTCGGGGGATCGAGACAGTATAGGAGAATTAAAACATAAGAGATAAATACCCAGTTCATTTAATGATGCTGAACTTCCGCCCACACTGGGAATCAAAGTACGAAAAACTTCGTTGAAAAAGTACATGGCCACAACATAGCTCAGGCGGTAGCGCATTTCCCTGTTCGGAAGTGGGTTCGATTCCCTTTTAGGCTGATTACTTACCTGTTTTTTTCTGTTTTCTCAATCGGTAAGTCAAATGTCAGGAATCAATAGCGGATCCTCATTCTTATATGAGCAAATACCAGGGCATTCGAAAAGTAATAGCAGCAGTGCTATAAATCTGTGCTCCTAGCGGTGAGCATCGGAATCTTTTATTACGTAATAGAGAAGCAATTATTGCATAACTGTGGAATATTAAAAGTCTTTAAGTAAATATATTTTCTAAATACAGGAACTGTTTCTGATGTGTATTAAGTAATACCGCCCTAAAATGTTCAGTAAATATGTACAAAGATGCTTAATAAAAATACAAGTTTCAAGAGGAAAAAGTGCTTCACAGCATTACAAAAAGTTTGTGAGAGGGAAGGCCTACCATACCGAACTATTGCAAGGTGGGTGGAAGCGAGGCATTCGCTTGCAATAAAGGGATGACATCCAATAAGCTTTAGATCGATCAGCAGAAAGATGTCCAGAAATGATGCTGCAAGTGATGTCCGCCGTCTTGCAAGGATTTGTCAACGTATTGCTGACATGGCAGGGGACTGTATTTGAAGTAGGTAATGCCAAAGTAACAAAAATTAATTTAGTGTGAAACAGTAACTACGTTACCATTACTCAGTATCTCATTATCAAGATTCTATCGACAATAAACAACCTAGTACTTGATACACTTTCGTAAATCAACATACTACATTTTAATTAATATTATAAATAGCCTATATTTTGTGGGACTAATTTTCTTTCAGGATACATGACCTAAGTTCACAGCTAGGTTTTATTTTAGAAGTGACACTAAACAGACATAATACATACTTATGGCTTTCAAGGAAGCCGGGGGTTCATTGCCGTCCTCACATAAGCCCGCCATCGGTCCCTATCCTGAGTAAGATTAATCCATTCCCTACCATCAAATCCATTTTAATATTATCCTCCTATCTACATTTCGGCCTCCCCAAAGCTCTTATTCCCTCCGGCCTCCCGACTAACACACTATAGCTATGCATTTCTGGATTCGCCCATACGCTCTACATGTCGTGCCCATCGCAAACGTCTGGATTTAATGTTTCTAATAAATTATGTCAGGTGAAGAATAAAATGCATGGAGTTCTGTATTGTGTAACTTTCTTTATTTTCCTGTAATTTCATCCCTCTTAGCCCCAAATATTTTCCCAAGCTCCTTATTTTCAAACATCCTTAACCTCTGGTCCTCCACGTTTCACAATCATACAGAACAACCGGTAATATAATAATAATAATAATAATAATAATAATAATAATAATAATAATAATAACAATGGCTATATTTAACTTGGAAAAGTTAGAACCGTAGATTCTTCTCTTACACTCAACTAAGAGTACATTCGTTTGTATAGTTAAACATACAACTATATTCGATTGAAATAATTAAGTATATATTAGTGTTAAGCTAGAAAAGGATACGATTTAGGCCTATATAATAAAATCAGAAACAGGCAATTAAATATTAATATACATAATACAAATAAATACAGTGGAAAACATATTAATATTGTTGGAAATGCGATTCACATAATAAAACCAGAAACCAGCAATTCAGTAAGCTGTACACAACAAAAAAATAAAATAAAATAAGAATCACACAATGGGATACATGTTGGTGTTAGGTGATAAGTAAATACGATTTACATAATAAAATTATAAAGAGACATTTGAATAAAATAAAGGCTACAGTATCAGATAAAAGTTTTATTGCACAGATACTTTGTAAGTCCCAGAGAAAAGGCAGTGCGCATGATCAGACATACAACAAAACAAAACTAATTTTTTTTTACCTCAACTAGTCATTCTCTTGTGAACCAGGTCGCTCGTCCTCTGATCATGCGCACTGCCTCCTTTCTGGGACTTGTTCGATAAAACTTTTTTCTAAGACTGTACATAATAAAATGAACACTGTGGAATATTACATATTAGCGTTAAAGTGGAAGTAAGTACAATTTATATAGGGGGGGGGAAACTTTATGACTCCAGTACGTTTAGGGTCTTTACCTTATACGAAATGGCACACCTCACATCCTGAATGATAAAACATCAATATCCTAAGCCTAATATGAGTCTGTGATCAAGGCCAACTCATGTCGTCAAATTCTTATTAATAATCTTGTATCATAGCGATCTTTATTGCAAACTTTTGTAGCAAATTATATTTCTGAAGTTAATTTTGAGATAAATTGGTACATCAAAATTCCATTACACAGTGATTAGTGTTTTGATAAGGAACCTATTTTCAATTGACGTACAAAGTAATTTAAAATTCTGGTTCGAATACTGTTTTTATCCGTCTTGTGCTCGTGCCTGATGATATATTCACAGCATAATTGTGTTGGGAACTTCACTAATGAAGTGCGAAGTGAATGCCAAGCTCCTTCATTATTACGTCGGGGGCATGCGTTTGACACCCGTCTCATTACAAGCGGCAGGATGTTGGCTGTTCTAATGAGCAATTCTTCAGAGCCGGTTCTTCGCTAACCCGCCTACATAAGCTCAATACTACGCATTGGAAAATTGTAGTCTACTTTTCAACATGGGGCTTCGAGAATACATACATAGACTCGGAGGCAATGAAATACGGAAATTATCTTGCAGTTAATTTATGTTAACAAGACTCATTTCATCGGTTAAAATTCTTGAAATCCTTTGCCTAAGACCCCCTATTTTATGTAATATTTATTTATTTATTTGTTTACTTATTTATTTATTTATTTACTCTGACAGAATGAAGGATTTAAGACCTTCTCTTTCATCCTACAAAATAGCACATACAAATACAAAAAAGAAATACAAACACTAATGAAAATAATAAAATTTAAATTAAAACCCTACAGAGGGTGAATAGGGTCAAAAGAACGCTATAGAGCTTTCATCGAGCTGATAAAAGAAAAGAAAGAAAGAAAAAAACAGAGATATCAATGATGATAGTGATAACTGATAATAATAATAATAATAATAATGATAATAATAATAATAATAATAATAATAATAATAATAATAATAATAACAGCAATAATAATATATACATTACACATTAATTGTCAATTTTACAACAGCATAGTTACAATATTTATTATATGTCATGGGTTAAGCCGAAGTTGCGCAACCTGACAGGTGTTCAACAAGCAGTTTCATGAACTAGAATGTGATTCTTTAATTTAAATTTGAATTTTGATATTGTCCGACAATCTCTGACATAGTCAGGGAGAGAATTCCAGAGGCGTGGAATCGATATGCTGAAAGGTGATGAGTAGAGGGATGTTCTGTGCAGAGGAATAGGGAGAAGGTACATTTTCCGGGTTCGAGGATGATGTGTACATAAATATTTCATAGTAATACTCGGCATCATCTCATTGATAAAATTAATTGTCATCGTAATCATCAACAACACCGTATCCACGAAAATAACAGACCGTTCCTGTTCGTGAAAATGTCCATTTCGAGCTCTGGCATGATTATAAAAACTCGCACGCATAAAACATAGTTAAAGGCATAAAATGTAATAATAATAATAATAATAATAATAATAATAATAATAATAATAATAATAATAATAATGCGAGAAACAACATTTACAATGAGTATACAATTGTTCTGAAACTGAGGTCTAGGAATTTTCGTCACAAACTTTTCGTCATTGTAAACAGCTGTCACAGTTTGATACAGCTTTTCATCACACAAGGGCGATAAGTCTTGCTATCAAATTCGCTCTAAGAATAGCTATTTTTCGCTGTTTAGAGTTGGAATATATCTGTAAACAATAATTTTCAGTTCTTCCAGAATTCGTGATTAATAACGACTAAATTGTCGCTGAGGTCTCTTTACAGTTCTTTGAACAAGTTCCGTCTTAGTAAGTTTAATTGCTGCTTTACTTGTGATCCTTGAGAGATGATGGAATGCTGAATAATGAGCGACTGAGAATCTGCCTACTTGGTATCTGGCGTATTCATTCATTTCAAGCACTCTGCTTCTTTCCCAATCAGAAGGAAGAACTTAGTGCTTTAAAGATCCTTTATAACTTGTTATGTGCAGTAACTAGAATATAGGCTACCTGCATTCATTACGTAGTTCAGGGGTTCCCAACCGTTGTGTCACGAAGTCCTATGGAGTGTGTCGCGAAATTTTGGAATTGAAAAATAAATTTTATGCCATCCAGAAAGTCTCTTTACAACGTATTTTTTATTTACAACGAAGTGTTTGATATGGTACATTTTATTTTGAGACAGACTTTACCAATGAAACGTGAACACCTGCAACAATGCTTAGTAATTCGTTTACTATTCCCACTTAGTAAAAATAGGCCCTAGAGTTTCGAATCGTCAGAACACATCGGTCAGTTTCAGTATGAGCGGGTGATAGTGCGACTATTTTATGAAAAGTGCTTTATTTAGATTTTATCATGGACAAATTTTTAATTCTAATTCAAGCTCTGGGTTAGAATTAGATAATAGCAGTGCCAATTCAAATGATGTGCGCGAAAATTCCATTGGGGTGCACAAAATCTTACTGCGTTTCGTAAATATGGTGATGAATACTTGCAATATGGTTATACGTGGCGTGAAGATGAATATAAACAAAATCCCGACTGCCTTATATACGGAAATGTTTGAATGTAGATATAAAGAAAATCAATCGGTAATAATGCAACACTTAAATTGCATAGAATTTATTTCATCCACAATCATATTAAAAATCGTTATAAATAAGAAGCAAATCGTTAAAAATCTTAATATCACAATAACACCCAATAGAGACAATACACATTTCACTTAATTTCAAGAATTCTGTAAATCCCTGTTACGTCTTTTTAACAGGTTTCCATTTATCTTCAATTTATTTCTGATATTATTATGGTGGTGTTGATAATTATGAAGAAAATTAATAGTAAATTCGAAGTAATTCCATAGTTTGCTTCTTTTTTTTTCATCTTATTTTTATTATGTTTTCAAGCTACACAATATTCTAATAATTGTTTTTGTATTATAGGCTATGTATGATTCTAATATAACATTTTATTTTTGTCGATAGAAAAAATGCCACATTGATTCCTTAATACAAAATCATAAAATCGTAAAGTTTATATGTGGAAGGATACATGAACTAAATTAAATTATCACACCGGCTCCCCTTCGGAATGCATCCTGTGTCGCATACTGTCCTCCTCAAGCAGAGAAGTTTCCGAAAAAAATAAAACATCATCGTCGGTGCTTCCATAGTAACGATCCAGATGTAGGTTACATTGGCCACGCGGAGAATAGTAAGGTTCTCTACACTACAGACCTCGAGGTGAGGTTACTGCTTGAAATTTCGAATGAACGGACACATTACACCACGAGTACGGGAATAGATGTGATATATTTTTGTGATATAGCGCAATTTTCATGTTGATAAGTTCCGATAGCAAACTTTTTCATTTTCATCTTATTTCAGATTTTCTGGCAAACGTCGCTGTTCCTGTATTCTAAAATTCTACCCTATCATTGATTGTTCCTCATTTTCAAATTTTTTACTTTTAAACCTCTTTATGTCGCCCCAAGTGTAGAGTTATAGTGCTCTACTCTGACTCAAGGGTTGCGGGTTGAAACCCAGCTACAGTTGATGGATTTTCCAGGACGAAGAAACACAGATCGCAATTCCTCTGGGAGGGACTTTAGACCGCGTGTTCCTTGTCGCTGTTTTCCGGCACGTTAATGAACTCCAAGTCTAAATTAAAGCCTCTGGACCAAATTTCTCCTCTCTCGCGTCCTTGTAATACCTTAGTTGCATACTAGTTAGTGTTCGAGGTGATGAGCTTACCACTTCTTCTGCCACTGTCAGCAAATAAGTGTAACTAAATTCCTTGTAGGTACTGAAACCTCCGTCAGGTGGTACTAGAGATAAGCGTGGTTCGGTCCAAGTCCGAATTAATTCTAGGCCTTGCGTTACGCGACTAGTGTAATTTGCGTCATCATATCAAGCAGGCTTGCACCCTCCTTTGCTCTTACTCCGCAGGCTAAGTACAGCACATTACGTATCTAAAAGGGTTAGCGTGGCTGTGGAAGGGATGGAGATGTTTAAAAAGCGGAGACACATTACCCTCCCTCACGTGCTCTACTAGCACTGGTCCGAGAGGAGAAACGCACTCCGGCGTCACAGGTTGATCAGTTGGAAATTACTGGCCAATAGGAAGGGATTGACGCTCCAGGTCCATCAGATACTTCTCGAAGATGGAACCTGGCTCTATCAGAGCTGAGACAGGCTAGCCCACGCGTCAAAATTGGATTCACGCGTGACACCCACTCCACCTGTCGGACTGAAACAATCATCTGGTATATTGGGACGCACAATGGATCAAAGTAATCCTAAATACAAGGATCAGTCCCGGGTCTAGCCGTCGATAAGCCTTAAATTCTCAAAAAGACAATTAGGCAACTTTGCTTAAGAGCGAATGGCTCGTGTTGTTCTGGCTAAAAAGTCACACTCTCCATGAACTAAGTCACATGAAAAGGGATATAGTTCATGGAGGTCGCGCCTTTTTTGTCGCCCAGAAAACACTAGCCAATCGCGCTTAAACAGCGTTGCCTGGTTGTAATGTTAAGAGTCAGTCGCTGTTAGTTACGGTAAGTTAAATATTTCATGTGCCCAGACAAAAGCGAAGAAGATGAGGCGTATGAACTAAGTCACGTGAAAATCATTATAAATAGTGATCTCATTGCAAACACGCACTGACAATTGCGTGCAAAGATCGAGAGTGATGGACTGAAAGATCACTAGTGAACTTCTACGCTTCTAATTGATACACTGTTGTGCGCTTTCAAAACCTTCTGAAACTTCCGAAAGATCGACCTGTACGCTTTCAATGTGAATTCGCCATTTCGCCTGGTTTCTTGCATAAAATATGTAGACCTACTCCGATTCAGTTTTTCACAGTTCGTGCATGCAATGCAGGAATCTGCTCATCACTACTGTAGACCTAAATAGTACAGTAATATCGTTTGTAATTTCATAGTTACTGAGCATATAGGCCTAACATTTTAATAAGAAAGTATGTGTTATCTTCTCGACGCTCATGGTACTATAAAATTCGGAAATTAATAATATTCTTAGATAACCGAGAACTGGTCAAATATCTGCGTTCTACACATTCTTCATATCTGTACTTCGGTATATTATAGTAATCAGAGATCTGGAGTTACGGTATTCATGATCCTTTAAATGATTGTTTTGGTCAAAATTTTGGGTTTTACAATTTTGGTATTTTCTGATTCCTTGTTATTTATATATATATAGTTTATATATGAAGGGTTCAGAGCCATAGTGGGCCAAGCGCCATTTATTAAAAACGGATAAAGCAAAGGTTAAAGTTAAGTGAACACCATAGTTTAATGAAGATTGACATATCATTTAGTTTGAATGTGTATACTTCATATTATTTGCTATATGTTTCCATTGGATTATGGTGATAACTTCATTTTAACCCTTGTTTTCTGCGGTTTTAGTAAATGGCGCTTGGCCCACTATGATTCTGAACCTTTCATATGATGTCTTGCTTGAATTGCCCATTATTAGCATTTTTATAACCATAAGCAGTCAACCGGAAGTTATTGTCTGCAAGTGCACGACTGTCATTTTCAGGTTTTTTCTGTGACAAATAAGTTAAATTTGGCGCTATTTGCTTGGAAGAAATATTTCTCATTCTATAAAGTTACTATTTCTTCCACTAGATGGAAATGTTCTTTACCTATTCAAAGTTCGTTTCTCGTTTCCTCATTTATTGATTTTTATGCATTTGTTTAATTTCCAAAAATAATAACACCCATCAAACATCATCTTAAATGACTGTGTCATATATCAAATTAAAGGAAATTAAATACTCTGTGTTCTGAACCAAAGAAAATTTAGAAAACTGCATAACCAAAAATCTTGTGAAATAAAAAAATTAATATTTAAAAAAAAATTCACCCTCGCTAAAACAAAAAAAATCACATTCCAAGACGTATATTATATAACTTTCTGAGATTAAAACATTCAACACATATTTAGTAATGTTCTGAATCAAAGAAAATCAGTTTAAAATATTTAATTAAGAAGTCAGAATTAAAAAAAATGTATATTTATTTCGTAAAATAATTTTTGTGCTGCTTCCCAAATATATATATATATATCCCCCTACAGAACTCTGTTGTAGTGAAAGCGCAGTGTGCCTAAAAGAACATTATGAGAGTTATAGTGGTAGAGAAATGAGATAGATTTATAGTGAAAGGGTGTGAGTTATAGTGAACATCCTAAATTGCTTGTAATGGTGTCTAGGCTAGCGATTTGAGGTTAATATAGTAAGTACAATTCTACGGAATAATAAGGGTGTAATTGATGTTTTGTTATTTGAAGTGTTGTATCAGTGAAGAAGTGTGTTGTGTCTGTGAAGTGTGTTTGTGTCAGTGAAGTTCTATAGTTTACAGTGATAGTGCAAAGTATTTGAACAGTAAAATGTTTTTGAAGTGTTATTTGAAATCAGGATAGTGTAAGTGAAATGTTTCATAGTTCCAGTGCAGTGAGTAAATTGATAGCGAAATGAGTGTAGTGATGAGTTTGAACTTTATATCATATCATACTCATGGGTTTAAGTTCTAGCTTAGGGTTAAGATATAAATTAGATTTACTTTAATTAATTATGTTATATTAAGTGATTGTGATTCATTTAATTTAGGATGCTTCTTGTTAATATTATTGTATATTGCTCTTATTATTTCATATTAAACTTATGAATTGCAATTTATTATTAATGTAATTATTGAGTGTAATTAGCTACCACTGCCACGGGGTATTTACCCATTTTCAGTGTGAAAGTATACATGCATACATACTTAGTATTCGTCCACCTATGAATCAGTAAAAGTTTTAGAAATTTTGCTCAATAATTGAAGATTTTTATTCAAAAGTGTCATGAATGCCTTAATGTAACGATATTCAAGATTTGATCCTGTCATTCTACAGACGTGACAGTGATGTTAAGCAGGGTAATTTAACGGGCGTTAATTCGCATGAAACTAGATAGGCTTATGGCGTGAGACTAGGATGCGCACTATTAAAGCCGGGGACGTTGTTGACAATGCAGATCCGCCAAGGCTATATCAAACATGGCTGACGTCTGTGGTGAAGATGGACGTGTTTATTCTTGGGGAAAATTGATTGATGACGTTGCCGAGCAGGGGATGAGGAATTTAATAATGAACTGCGTTCAATTGAGTAGCGCTCTGCGTGGCCCCCTGTACCTGACGTCTGCTAACCCCTTTCAATTTTTCAGACCTTTTATACGCAATGCGGGCGAATTAATTGAGGTTAAATATTGAAAATGCGGACGCTTGATTTAATCCAATAACTGGATTACCCGCTGATACCGATCGCTGTGCAAACGTTATCCAATATGATGCAAGTTATTCTGCAGTGGTTATTGCTCAAGCATTTGTGGTTTCTGTTCTGTGACACCTCAGCGGGATTTGCTTCTTCTGTGTTCAATTTTACTGTGTAAATTGTTCCTATGTACAGAAAACAGGGTGTGCTGTCTTTCTCGTGACATCTCAATAGTACTACCCAGCAAAGCGAACTTGCGACGCGGAAAATATGTGCATTAACACGCCGTGACGTCATCGTATCGTAACTTAAAGAGTCGCCTGGTCGACTGCAGCGCCCTGACTTCCAAGGCCAAGTCTGAAGTTCACCTTGCCGGGTTCCATATACCTGGTATTTGTGGTTTTGTGAATTGTTTCGTTCACATTGAATGGTGCCAGTCACTGTGTGAAAAGGAGATGATAATAATAAAGAAGAAATACGCACAAGTGTGCATAGGTTTTGGTTAGTCTTCGGTGCTAAGTTCGGTCACTGTTTTCGCGCACTCAGTACACTGCAGGACGTGGTATATATCACACCTTGCACCACAGAATTTACAGATACACTTCTCGGACACTGTATGGAATTGTGTTGTGCTGCACACTTTGAAGTGAAATCCATGCACTGCTAGCCTTGTTTCTACGTTCCTCATGCGTTGATTAGCCCCAGTCCAGTTTCGGTCAACCATGGCGCTAGTGGCGTAGAATTCGTCGTCTATATTGTTCCTCTTCTGTGTATTCTCTTCTAGAAGTTGCTTGTACAAATCTGTGGATGGCAGAATTAGTGAATACCGTAGGTCCTCGATCAAAAAGGGTTCTCCTGTTAACACGTAGACCAACCTGGATGGTGTGAATTTCGACACTCCTAGTACCCTTTTCAGATATGTAGCTTTGACTGTTTCTCAAGCTTTCAAATCCTTTTTCTTTAAATAGTCCCAAACCACGTCAATGTCATAGGGGAGGATGGGTTCAATCTTTGCATGGAACAGCTTCATAGTTGCTTCAACAGATACAGTATATTCTGTAGATGTCTTATGTCGTTGATGACTCTAGAGGCGGCAATGCTTTTTTCGTCTGCATGTAAACCGAAATTGGTTCCTGTTGTCTGGAATGTCATGAAAAGGCGATAAGAGAGATATTTCATGTTCTACTGATCCTCCTTGACTCACCAGTGGTATTTTTGCTTTACTTTCTAACTGTAGAAAGTATTGTGACTTTCGAAGAGCTACACATTTCATTATCATTGATACCAATGGATATGCAGCCTATTTTTTTTGTCTGTCTGTGTACATTGATTTATCCTAAAATATCTGATGGAGTTAGTCCCACGAATCAATTTATCCGGGAATGATACACATGTTTTATATACGAGATGAACAGTAATTAATGTCATAAATTTGAAGGGGTTGTTTTTTGTTCTTTGAGATATTTCAAACAAAATGTTGTAATACAATTGCTCGTTTTTGCTTCCTTTTCGATATAAAAACAGTTTTATATGAAACATTTTATAGCGTGCTTTGGGACAGTCACTGATTTAATTCCCAATATGAACAGTAAATTTAAGAGCGCAGTGTATTGTGGTAAGTGCTTAAAAGAATTTCAGTTTCATCCTTCAAATATGCAGAAATTTGATCCGAAAAATGTAACTTTTCATTCTAAAAATAAATTTTAAAATGTTAATCTTTTTCTGTTCAAATTTCTGCAAATTTGAAGGACAGAATTAAAATTAGTTCAGTCATTTATTATCATAATACATTGTTCTCTTAAATTAACTGAGCATGTTGAGAATTAAGTCAATGACTTTCCCAAAGCACGTTATGATATATTTCATTTAAAACAAATTTATCTCGAAAAACTAGCAAAAACAAGCAAAATTGTATTAAACTTTTTTGTTTGAAATATCTCAAAGAAAAATCTCCTGAAATTAATAACATTATTTACGGTTCACTCTGTATAATTAATTTAATAAAAATAATATGCTTTTATTTGAAATAAAAAAACACAAATTATAAAACAAAATGTTTCTGGCCACAACCGTAAGAGCCAATAATATAACATAAAATTTGCAAAGACAGTTTACTAAATACAGTAAGTAACTTAATTCAAACCGTTAAATAACACACAAGAGCAAAAAAGGAGAAGAAGTAGAAGAAGAAGAAGAAAGAGAAAAAGATAGAATAAAGCACATTTAATACTAATTGACAATCAGTGATATTCAATAAAAACATGAATATAGTCGACTGAAATAAAAAGGTAAAAAATACACACATTTATTAATATAGGGTGCGGCAGTAGGATATGATTGTTTGTATAGCACTGTTGTGGGACACGCAGGACCAATTAAAAGCAAACAATATACTGGAAATAATCTAGTACAATGCAATTTATTAATGTCTGATTACTTTTTAAAAACTACACTTCGTAAGTAGCCTCCACGGCAACGAATACATTCCTGCAATCTGCTATGAAACTTCTGCATCACTCGCCCAACAAAACAGGTTCGACGGCACTAATTTCGTTCCTTATGTTTTGTTTCAGCTGGATGATGGTGTGAGGCTTGTTGCGATACACCCTATTTTTTTCAGATAACTCCATAGGAAGTAATCAGCGCACACTGCTCATGGTTCAATGAACTGTCTGTGAAACATGTTTCCAGGACGAATAATTTCACGATTTGGAGACATTGCCTGGCTGACAACATCTCCTGACCTGACTGCAGCTGATTAATTCCTATGGGTTATCTCAAAAGTAGGGTGTATCGCAACAAGGCTGCACCATGATCCAGCTAAAACAAAACATAGGAATGACCCTGTTTTGTTGGGGCGAGTTATGCAGAACTTTCATAATAGATTGCAGGAATGTATTCGTTGCCGTGGAGGCTACTTACGAAATATACTTTTTAAAAAGTAATCAGACATTAATAAGTTGCATTGTACTAGATTACTTCCAGTATATGTGTTTTCTTTTAATTCGTCCTGAGTGCCACAACATGGCTTATAAAAACCGCCACATCCCACTGCCGGACCCTATATTATATATCATGAATAATTTTATAAATTTCTCTTTTAAAAGGTTCAATTTGAAATATTTACTAGATTTACTTTAAATGTAATTATGTAATTAATTTTTTAGAATATATAGGACTAGCACAATGTAATGTAACCCTTTGAAGCATAGTGGTTAATCAGAAGAACCACCTTTTTCTTTCTTTCTAAATTTTATGGCACAGATATTCCACCAAGGAATCACCTCTTGAGTATACATAGAAGTGCCACCTGTATTTTGAAATTGTGTCAAGAGTTAAAATGTTTAAAAAAAGATTGATTAAAGCTTTGGTATGATCCATGATATGGAAAACATAAAAATTAATTTGTGCTTCAAAGGGTTAAGTGCAAAATGTGTGTCTGCTACTTGTGCGTAACAATAACTGTTTTCTGAGTGGGGCCTGTATGTTCCTCCAAGATGAGTGGTATTGTGTCTTGGGCCAGCTGTAAACAAAGAAGGTTCCTGTCACGTTTTTGCAGCCGATAATATAATACTGAAGTCTAGAATGGTGTCGAAGATAAAATATACTAAAAGCAGCACTCCACGCATTTTATAGACACTTTATAATACTACACCTTTAGGGAGGTCAAGACGTAGATGAGAGGATAATATTAAAATGGATTTGAGGGAGGTGGGATAAGATTTTAGAGACTGGATTAATCTTGCTCAGGATAGGGACCGATGGCGGGCTTATGTGAGGGCGGCAGTGAACCTCCGGGTTCCTTAAGCCATAAGTAAGTTTATAATAGGCTACTGCAGTGGCAGTGACTTATATTTATTTAGATTTCGTTACAATTGATAGTAGTATGATAGGAGTTACGGATCGAGGTAGGGCAAATCCACGGGCAACATGGCACTAATGTGGACCTATTATGTAACCTGAAAATTTTAACCAGTACGGAAAACGACCGGCAGTTTTTCAAATCTGTTATTATCAAACACGAGGTTTATTTGGCGTGGGTGGAATTGGTAATATTTGGCGAGGTGTGTCCCATGCTTCACTATATATTTAGCCTACATTACTTACTTTTAAGGAACGCGGACTTTCATTGCTGCTCTCACATAAGCCCGCCATCAGCCCCTATCCTGAGCAAGATTATGGATTTACATTATATTCATCTAATAGTTGGTTAAAACTTGGAAATAAAATAATCAGCTCAAGCAGGATTTGAACCCACGCCCGATCGCAGCTTCGGATCTTGAATACAACTCTCTATCTTATAAACTACAGTACTTCGGTAGCGCAGAAAAATTTTTCACAGGTCTTTTTATCAGGGTTCACCTGTAAGTAAATCTATTATTCAAAACCTTCAACATAAGTATTTTGTTTCCAAAAGTTAGTCATTCGTTGAGACTTTTCTTCCCTTTATATTTAGGTACGGCATTCTGTAACTATTCTTTTTTTTATCCGCAATTAACCTCTAGTCTAGACCAACATGGTAGTAAATATTTGTCGATAAACATTTACACCTCTATTTTCTACGTGACAATCTTAAAAAAAATGATATTTTAAAGTCGTCCTACGATTCTCATGAGCTTAAAGTTTGAATTTTATTACAAATTGTAGATTTCATCACACTATGATCTGGACAGTGTATGAACTGGGGAAACTTTGTAAAGTGTAATCGGATGAATTACACATGTGATTAAATTTATTTATTTCCGTAACTGCAATTGCATCCCCATCACTACAATACCTACTGTTGCCTCGATGCCCTCTCCATGCTGCCCGCATAGTCAATCCTTGCCCTGACGTCATTCCGTTTCGTAATGACGGACGCTGCTGTAGATTCTTAAGAGAGAGGTCAAAATTATTTAAAAAAATTCTTTAACACTAATGACCTAAATAAAAGTTAATAATGCGTGTACTAGTTAACATAGAAGTGTTGTGTGAAATAATCGACATTGAACTATTTAGTCTTAACTTGAAATTAATATATAAATGACATGAGGACTTGGATAACTGCGGAAACTTCCTTCCATTTGGAAAGCGTCTTAACTTCACTCCATAACAGAGTTCTACTTCCGTACCGCGAGATGAAAATCTGTTGCAAGGCTTTATTAAGGGGTTTTTGCTTAGTTTTATTGCACATAAAGACAGACATTATATGCTTATGGTGGCCATTCCCTGCCGCCCTGGAGGACTGGTCTTATTAACTTCTCTTTGACACAAAGTAACATCTTTAAACCTCATCTCGGAAATGTTTTATGGATATTGTCTTCTTGCATAGTATTAAACCTCGTAGAGGGCTTCATAAGATTCTGTATGCAAATATTACCTTATAACTTAATGCTTTATGATCCGGTTTGTGTAACACATGGGGCCGAGATATCTCAGTTGGTAAATCGAGGCGTTATCTACTGCGAACTGAGTTCTAATATTAAATTATTTCCTCTCAATTAACCTTAACTTCAACGATCTAACCTGTAAGTCTCTTTTACGTGTACGGCATACATTCACTTCTGCTAAAATAATGAGACTGGATTGGGACAAACATGACGTAAGATACTTTTTAAACAGATAATGAACTTAAAGGATTAGGAAGATCGAGCTTCTTGTTTTTGTAATCATGACACTAGAAACTAATTCTCTGGTGTAATCCTCCAAATGTGTAACATTGTTTATATATAGGAATGTGTGAATCTTGGTATTTCCTTCTTTCCTTCCATCCATGTAACTGCAACACTTAAATTAAGTGTAATTTTTTTAAGCTGAGACCGTTTAATTCCTACTATAAAAAAGAAATGTTCGAAGATTTCAATGAGAAGAATAAACTGTTAAAAGTGCTTCATTTTAAACTACGCAGATTCTTAAGGAATTAGAATCTCCTAAAATACGCGTAAGTCACCCATAATTAGCCCTCAACTTCAGTTATTTCACATTAACACGATAATCTCTCCAGGATTTAGAAGTTAACGCATAACTTTTGTTTTAATCTAATGTTCTGTCAAATTATTATTGTTAATATTATTACTATTACTACTACTACTACTACTACTACTACTACTACTACTACTATTATTATTATTATTATTATTATTATTATTATTATTATTATTATTATTATTATTATTGGAACAGAGGTTATGGGTGTTCGAGAATAAGGTGCTTAGGAAAATATTTGGGGCTAAGAGGGATGAAGTTATAGGAGAATGGAGAAAGTTACACAACGCAGATCTGCACGCAATGTCTTGTTCACCTAACATAATTAAATTAGGAACATTAAATGTAGACATTTGATATTGGCAAGGATGTGTGGATGAATCCAAAAATGCATATAGATGTTAGTTGGAAGACCAAAATCCGAGATGATGTGACAGTCGTCACACATTTAATATCTTAACCTAATATCAATGTGTGGTTCAAATGTAATATATCCCGAGTGTAGTTATTAAAATTACATAATTTCACCATCAAGGAGCAAGTAGATGTCCTAAACTTTCCTTGTAAATTTGTAATGTTCCCATTAATGCTTATGTAGATCTTCTAAACTTTCCTTGTAAAAATATAATGTTTCCATTAATGCTCATGTAGATGTCCTAAAATTTCCTTGTAAATTTGTAATGTTTCCATTAATGCTCATGTAGATGTCCTAATTTTGTAAAAATGTAATGTTCCCATTAATGCTCATATAGTTGTCCTAAGCTTTTTGCAAAAGTAATGTTTACTTAATTCTCGTTTTATTTCAATAAAATGATTGTATAATCTTTATCTATAATATGAAAAATGAATTTACCCATATATGGTAATGCATTTTGGTTCAAGTGAAGAAAGTTATACATTTCACCCAGTGTTATGAAATGTTTGTCATCTTTACACTTACAACGATTTAATGAAAAATTTCGTCAGGATTAAATCGTAAATTTCTTCAATATTATGAACATGTAAAAGAAAAAAAAAATCAAACGTGTTGTTGGGTAATGAACAGGATTTCGTAAACAATTTTTAATTTTTCTTTTTCAGAGGGAAGACAGAGGAATAAGACGTGATTTAGCACTTCCTTCTCAATTAATTATTTATATAAACAGGCCCACGGTATAGACCCGAATATTGATATAAGAGGAGAATTTATGAGTCTACGTTGTATTACTATAAAGCCAAATAGAAGCTAAGCGAGATACAGGTTTTCGGATTGATGATTGGAGCACGCGGCACTATACCTCGCTATTTTGCGGAAATTTGGAAAAATCTCGGATTATCCATTAACAAAATGAAAAACATTGTTATCTTGTTATTATCCTAATTAGAGAATACTTGCATATGTTAAAAAGCTTTGTATAATAATTTTTAGAGGTAACTCTTAAATATTATTTTAATCTCTGATTTCATATTAATTTAGTATTTTTTCAGCATTTATTTTTATGTATACTTAAATCCTAAGCTATTAGCCCCGTTTTTCTTGTAGCTTTGTTTATATTGTCTTTTTCGGCAAGCTATAAATTTAGGAGGTATTGTAATTTTATATACACACACACACACACGGGTATATTATTCTTAAAATATGAATGGGTAATTCTTCATTTTTCTGTATTCACTTTTAAAACTTACATATCACTGATTAAATAATTTCGGAGACAAATTTATAAATAATTTTATGGAGCATGTTGCATAAATAAATTATAATAATAATCCATGGCGCTACAGCCCGTGAAGGGCCTAGACCGACCAGCCGGCTGCTGGCCTTACGCCCACATGCCGAAGCAGAGGTGGACGATCATCCAACCAGAATGAAGGTATCATGTGGTTAGCACGGTGATCCCCCCAGCCGTTATAACTGGCATTCGCAACTGGATTTCGCTATCTATCGTAGCTCTCCAAGAGCATCACGATGCTGGGTAGGCACCGGTCCCATACACTGGCCGAAATTTCATGAGAAAATTTCTTCCCCCGTGAGGACTAGAACCAGCGAGCATTCCGTAACGCGAGTCCTAGGCAGGATGCTTTAGACCACGACGCCACGGCGCGGAACATAAATAAATTATAGGCCTATGTTTATTCTATCTTAAATATTGATTGAAAATAATATTTAACTTATGAAATTTCCTCCAAAAAGGGACATTTGAGGAGTGCTCTGCGATGACAAGTTATGTACAATGCCTCGGTATAGTCACCACAATTAATGTATCAAAATAACAAATTCAATAACGAGATTTTGAAACGAGATACATGAAACTCATACATATAAACTATCAATAATACTAATTCAAAAAGCAAATTTGCAAAGGTCTTTCTTTGTTAATGAAAACAATGTTACTTTTACTTACTGCCAAACACCCACTTCTTACACATACCTTGTTATTGTAGAGCACCCTTCAATTACAATTTTCTTTTTTATTTTAGTAGTTTATTTTACGGCGCTATATCAACATCTTAGGTTATTTAGCGTCTGAATGAGATGATGGTGATTATACCGGTGAAATGAGTCCGGGGTCCAGCACCGATAGTTACCCAGCATTTTCTCATATTGGGTTGAGGGAAACCCCCGGAAAAAACCTCAACCAGGTAACTTGCCCCAACCGGAAATCGAACCCGAGCCACCTGGTTTCGCGGTCAGACGCGCTAACTGTTACTCCGCAGGTGTGGACCTCAAAATTACAATTTGTAGGGCATGAACAAGAAGAGTTATGTATCTTCATTTTGAGATTGAAATTTGAATTTAGTTTCTGAATATCAGTTATATTTAACGAAAAAGGAATTAACTTCGATTTCATCACAATTAAAGAAGGTAGATTTGCATTAAGCTAGTTTTTGACGATATCTATGCCTTCATTCGCTTAATACCTTTCTTTCCATCCCGTATATCATGCTTCTTGTTTTTTGTTCAATCGCATGCTTATAATTAAATGTTAACGATATTGCAATTGGGGTTAAAGTTTCACGAGTTTATGTAAAACCGAGAATAATCAGCAATTCATTAATTGAAATCGCCAAGTCATTTCCATTTTGAAGAGACGATACCTTACACGCTGTTGTGTCGTAATTTGAAGCGCGGAATAGCAACTTCAGTTGGAGTCGTATAAGAGGGATTAGGTCATCAGCTTTACAAATGCAAGTGCAGTAAACTCCGAGTCCATACTCCAGGATACAACTAGATTTAATGCAGTTCTCTCTCTCTTCGCCAAAGCCATTACGTCCTTTTTACGTCCGTACTCCTAGGATTAAGTCCAAGAAGAATTGCTTCATTATCGGACAAAACTAGATAGCAGACTTCTTTGTCTTCAAGATTCAGATCTCCCTTTTTAGAAAATAATTGCATGTGACGGAAGAATAATCAACTGAACTCTACATCAAAAAGTCGTACACATTTCACTTAATGTAATTACGTTATTAATGAACTCTGTTGGATTCGTATTAGATTTTCAGCAATGAATTTGAAGTTTACGTCCATCTGTAGGGACATTCTTATAGACTACAGGGTGGACGGCTCGAATGTACCTAATTTCAATTGTACGTGACTGGTGAACGGTTGAAGATAGAACCTTACGGTAACGTTTATATGAAAGGAAAATCCAACAAGTTTCGAATCCTGTCGGTAGATGGTGCGCAGACACGGTTTCTTTTCGTAGATTGTATCGATTGTAAAAATGGCGACACCGCAGATGAAAGCGCAAACTGTGTTGTGGTATGCGGAGTTTAAATCAATTGTTAGAGTTCAAAAGGAGTATCGGCGAGTGTTTAACCATGATGATCCAACTGCTAAAAGCATTAAGAAGTGCCACGATACATTTTTAGCTACAGGATCGGTGTTGAAGAAGCATGGTGGTGGGCGTAGAACATCCGGCGAAATGGTTGAAAATGTTCAAGCCGCGTGTGAACGAAGCCCGCGGAAGTCATTAAGTAGAGCTTCGCAGGAACTTAAAGTACCAAAATCAACATTGCAACGAATTGTCCACGAACGTCTCAAACTGTACGCATACAAAGTGCAGTTAATGCAACGTCTGGAGCCGAATGACAAACCCAAACGAGTGGAAATCGCCAATACGATGCTAGGCCGTCTCGGCGCTGATCCTGATTTAACACTGCTCGATTTCTTTCTCTGGGGCTATGTCAATGATAAAGTGTATGCCAGCCCAGTCAGAGACCTTCGTGATCTTCGGGAGCGCATCATAGAGGCTATTGAGAGCATTCCAGAAGACATGCTCCAACGTGCTTGGCAAGAAATCGTTCATCTCCTCGATATCGTCACAGTGACGGCTGGAGTTCACGTAGGTATAGTGATGTGCATATCGAAACTTGTTGAGTTTTTCTTTCATATAAACGTTACTGTAGGTTTCTATCTTCAAACGTTTACGAATCACATACAATTGAAATTAGGTACATTCGAGCGGTCCACCCTGTATTATGAATATTAAAAATATTTTATTAATTTGTCCTACAGAATAATATCTGTAATATTGACAATTAATATTTGAGGAGAAAAATTCGCTCCGGCGCCGGAGATCGAACCCGGGTCCTTGGTTCTACGTACCAAGCGCTCTGACCACTGAGCTACGCCGAATCAAATCCACAGCACCGGACCGAACCCTCCTCCCTGAATATTTCCCTTTTGGCCTGACTCCAAGTTAGGCATATACTTATGTTGACGTATATGTCCAATGTCAACTGCCATTATTAGAAGCGCACTCAGTTGAGTGACTTGTTTGGCCGGGATTCCGCAGTTAAGTGTATTAACTGTATTATGAAGCACAGCGATGTGTGAATATTAGAGTACTACGTTTGGTTACCTAAAGCGTCAAAACAACTCGCAACAATGTGGGTATTTATGGAATATAGTTTGACGTTATCCAACGCTACCTAGTTCAGGTCTCCTGTTCAATGAACATACAAAAACAAAACAAAGCTAGGCGATTGCAAATGAGTGCTACTATAGAAGAATTCGGTAGCGGCACGTCATTAGGAAAGACGAAAATGTATTTTATCAAAAAGAAGGAAAAATTGTTCTTTTGAAAAACAAAATGTTTACAGTCAAGGGTTGTAATTTGTAGAGACTCGAAAAAACCGCGCACTCATAATACGTTTTGTTTTAAGTTTGTGCTGATATACTTTTTTTATTGAACGGGTTACACCAACTTCTTGTCTATGCGGATGATGTGAATATATTAGGAGAAAATCCACAAACGATTAGGGAAAACACGTAGATTTTACTTGAAGCAAGTAAAGCGATAGGTTTGGAAGTAAATCCCGAAAAAACAAAGTATATGATTATGTCTCGTGACCAGAATATTGTAAGAAATGGAAATATAAAAATTGAAGATTTATCCTTCGAAGAGGTGGAAAAATTGAAATATCTTGGAGTAACAGTAACAAATATAAATGACATTCGGGAGGAAATTAAACGCAGAATAGGCCTAAATATGGGAAATGCCTGTTATTATTTAGTTGAGAAGCTTTTGTCATCTAGTCTGTTGTCAAAAAATCTTAAATTTAGAATTTATAAAACAGTTATATTACAGGTTGTTCTGTATGGTTGTGAAACTTGGACTCTCGCTATGAGAGGAGAACAGAGATTAAAAGTGTTTGAGAATAAGGTTCTTATATTACGCTGTCATTTTCCTTGAATGTCACATTTATAACGCCACCGACAAAGAAAAGTTATAAAGTAAACTGAAAACAGAATTGTACCCTTAATTCTTTTCGAAATAAATACAACCCTCCTAAGGAAATCTTAACTTTCCATATCTACATTGCAATCCATTTGATGCGAATCTCAGAGTTGCAGAGTCTACGTAATTTCACACATCACTGCCCCGAGATTAGTACGGAAGACTTGCAAAGGGAATTGCGGTTTATTCTTGTTTTCATCCAGAATTAAATCTCGGTACTCATTTCTATTAGTCTGCAAGACGATTTTAAAGCCAGGTGTCGTTGAGGATGTAGTCCAGTCTCTAGAGATATTGTGATAAATAAGATTTGTAAATTTATGCTGAAGGATTAAAATTAGGATGATCATGGCTAGAGCTTTGAAAAGGCACTGAATATAGCTACAGACACATTTACTGTATGTTTTAAAAGGAAACGTGCTCCAAGATGATTGCTCCGATTTAATATGGTTTACTCGAAAATTACGTAAGGTGTAGGAACGCTGTCAATCTCAGTAAACAGCTAATATCGCTTAGTTTATTAAGTGTACGGCTAGCATAAGTACAGGTGTCTCAAATAAACGGGTTTGTTTAATTTGCTGAGAAAAAAATTTCCTTTTTGATGTTGCCAACAATTTTTGATTGTCATTTGTTCAACAATACTACACAATTTGCAAAAATAATATTTGATCGTCATTTGTTTAACAATACTACGCCAGAAACATGGATCGATGGAATGGATCTCAACGATCTGTAGCTGTTAAAGCTTTCTATAAAAATCTCCAATCTTCCCTCTTTTCCGGCTTCCTTTTAGTGTCCTCATACGATCCATATATCTTAATGTTGTCTATCATTTGATATCTTCTTCTGTCCCGAACTTTTCTCCCGTTCACCAGACTTTCCAGTGCATCCTTTAGCAAGCAGTTTTTTCTTAGTGAACCATTTACTTCCTTTTCCTCTTCCTGATCAGTTTCAGCATTATTCTTTCTTCAAACCACTCTTTCTAGCATAGCGTCATTTTTTATTTTGTCAGTCCATTTCACACGCTTCATTCCTCTACATATCCACATTTCAAATGCTTGTAGTCGTTTCTCTTCACTTCGTCGTAATATCTATGTTTCTTCCTCATACAATACCACATTCCACACAAAGCACTTAACTAGACTATCTTCAAGACCTTAGTTCTTTTTCCAGAAATCCACAAATAATCCTTTTTTCTATTAAATATATTCTTTGGCATGGCTATCCTTGTTTTGACGTTCTGGCAGCAGTTATAGGGGAGAGTCGGGTAGTATCGGACATCGGGTAATATCGGACAGTGAGTTTCATTCATCTACCATACGATGATAGTACCTGATTGACATGGTTACGTTTCTGTGATGTCGCATAGAGAAACGTAACCATGTCATTCAGGTACTACCATATGGTGGTAGATGAAAGAAACGCACTGTCCGATACTACCTGATGTCCGATACTACCCGACTCTCCCCTATACCTTGTTCATCAGTTGATGTTTTCGGTCTTCCTGATCTTCCATCATCATCTATATTGACATGAACATCACGAAAACGAGTAATATATATATATATATATATATATATATATATATATATATGTTACGGTCCACTCAAAGTATTGTGAATTGAATTTCTGTGGAAATTTTGCCGCGTTAAGATTCGACCTTTGATCATTATATCTCCAATATAAAACTTCTTCATATAAAAACTTACATAAGATAAATTGATATATTAGGTAAAGTGCTCGTCATATCTTAAAATCTTGATTTCAGAGTAACTATTACTTCAGCAATTATATTTAAAATGTAAAAAATTACGTAAGATAAAGTAATAAATTAGATACTGTTCTCGGCATATCTTAAAATGTTCATAAATAGCGGCCGCTGCTCGAAGAGAATATCGGCGTTATTTTGGAATCGGAACAACAACCACGGTAACATCTGTCACGTATGCCAACATGATAAACACATTCTTCGTACGGGAACTTGCTAGATTTCTTACACAGAGGTCATATTGGTTCCAGCAAGACGGGGCTACTTCACATTCAGTGAGAATTTCTATGTAAGCAGTGCGCCAAATTTTCCACAACCGCGTCATCTCCAGAAATGGTAACATTGATTGGCCCCCCAGGTTCCCTGACTTAACTGCGTGTGCTTATTTCCTGTGGGGACACCTAAAAGCAAAGTGCATGCACGTCGGCCACATACCATCCGTGTTTAAATCGATTCCATCCCTATTGCGATGTTGGAACATGTCACAATTGATCTCCATCGCAGGCTCTGTGAGTGTGAGTATCATGAAGTTCGTCACCTCCCGGACATAATTTTCAAAACTTGAATATGATTGATATTGTTACAGAAATTGTAATTATATAATGTTAAAATAAAATGATTGTATTTTTATTTTCTGTCTCCTTAAGCAACGTATTTATTTTGTTGTGTTTAGGAAAGTCCATTTATTTGAAACTCCTTGTGCATAAGCTTGGTATTGTTGGATAATGTCATTGTTAGAAAATGGCGCGCTATCGAAATTTCAGAGAGCTTTATGTGTCCTGAATTTCGCAGATCATCGTTCTGAAAAATGAACTCGTTTTCCTCTTACTGCAGTCACTGCAGTAAGAGGAAAACGAGTTCATTTTTCAGCAAGATGGTGCACCACCTCACTTCCATCATTTAAGTGTGAGTACCTAAACGAATATCTCCCTCAACGTTGGATTGACCCGAGACAAAAACTTATTAGCCTGATCTAACCCCCTATGATTTTATTCTTTGGGGTAAGTAAAGGACAATTTTTACGTTCCTCTTTGGCTAATAACCTTCAGCAGCAACGGCGTCGCATCAAAGTTCGATACAGGCGATGAAATATAGATGCTGACATGCTGCCCAAAGTGTTGAAGGAATTGTAATATCGCATAGATGTGTGCTGCATGATCACAGGTTCACATATCGAGAACTTGTAACATACCATTGGAAAACCCTGGAGAGATTACATGTCTGTAGTAACTTATTGTGTTGCTGCAGCATTAATAGTTACAGAGATAAAGTATTGTGAAATCCAAGCAATCATTTTGGGGCACGGTGTACATCGAAAAGTTGAAACTAAGGTATTGAATTCAGGATGATGTCAATGTGTAACAGAGATGTGAAGAAGGTTTGGAGAAATACCCTTTGCCACAAACTTGGATACATCTGTAGAAATCTGATGTGAATGGGAATTGAATAGAGACTTTGAGAGGTTTGTACCACAAGCTCAGTAATGGAGCGAGGTCGAGAGGGTGGTACTCCGGTGGAGTGAAAATCTATTTACAACTTTAGTTCTTGGAGAAAGAGTTGTCCAGTATTTGAAACTTTCCCACGTTCGTCTTTGAATTCAATTGACATTGTTTTGCTGTAGGAGTGCACTAATGGCTTTTGTGGGGAGGTGCCTTTGTTTTCTTCTCTCGGCGGCTTGCGTGACGTGATATTTTCTTGTTGAATTTTCACGTCGGTTACTTAAGGAGGATGATGTTACAGTGGAAGAAGAAATACATCCATTACGCAGCCGCATCTCCAGATGCTTCAGTCGTGGAGATGCCATCTTAACAAACAATTCTCACGAGAAGAGCCTTCTAACTCCACGCAAATATAACGTCTCTATGTAAAGAATTCTGCCTTAGCTTTCAAAGGCGGAAATATGTGTTACTTCTCCCAATGTCTTATTCGTTACAATATCACTGGCTACGTGTTATATTTTCTGTATTTATTTGAAGAACATATTCAAAAGTTAAATATCATTATTGCTTCCGCAGATATGGATGTTTTAGTTACGATGAAAGTATGTTGATGAATTAGTAAAGTATCCTTCCATAGCCAATTTCACGAAAAAAAAAAAAAAACACTAGAAATCTTTTTTCTTTCGAGGTCTGGTAGGGATAACGGCGTTATTGCGTTGTTTACATTATTATGTGCATATAAGAGGCGAGGAAGTAACAACCACACCACAGCTCCTCCCAGCTGAGTTAAATACACCATCAGCAGTCCTCACCCCACAAAAAAAAAGAAACATTTGTGCTGGTCGTTTGTTTCTGGAGTACCGATACAGATGCGGATGCTAGTGTTTAGTTTACATTGTTATTAGATATGAAAATGAGAACAAGTTTTATAAGTAAGCATGTACGCAACATATCCAAAACACACTCAACACACTCATTAACAGGACTAGGATTTTGATTACTTATAAATCATGAAAAAAATGTCCTAAAACAATGCATTTATGGCCTAAAAATCTTTCAAAAATACCATTTAAAATGCCGTAAAATTGATCTTACATATTTGCCTTTGTAGGAAAAGAGATTTTGTACTACTTAATATTTAGAAAAGTAATTAAATTAAATTCTACTATTAACATTTAAGTTTATTTAATTTTACACAATTTTTTTCTAAGTAGTACACTTTAATTAATTATTTTATCTGATGTAGTTCCATGTTGTCCACCACAAGGCCATACTTATCCGGAACTAGCATTACGTGGGGGTGTACTAAGTTAAAATGACAATATTTGTGTAGAATAACGATTAAAATATTCTACAAAATAATGGGTATTAATGGACAAAATATATAGAGAAAATATCAAAGGAAATAAACATTAGTTTACATTAATGGGGATTTATGGCTAAAATTAAATGAAAATGTCCCAAAAATTGGACAAATAAAACAAAAAAAAAAATGCTCCTATGAGTTGTAAGAGGTAAAAATACAAAAAATGCCCTAACAAATATGTTTTAAAACACTCAGTGTATCGCATAACATATGAATACTAAAGAAACAATGTTTCTGGCTTACTAGAAATAAGATGCAATTTCATCAAAATCCTAGCCCTACTCACTAGGTTCAATAGTTTAGCTTATGCTAAGTTAACCCTGACAGGCAGTAACTTGTCGAAATGTTTCTATTACGTAGCTACACCTACCCTCATGTTATTGCCCGAATAATATCCGTACATTCAACGTAAATTCAACATTCGCGTAACTGAAATCAGAGGGGGAAAAAAATGTACAAATAACACATAAGATACGTAGGAGGGAGTATTAGTCACACTCTTTCCATCCAGCTGTATTACTTTCCAGTGAGAAGTAACTTCTGAAATGAAATGAAACTGAAGGCGATGAATGTGATGACGGTAATAATAATAATAATAATAATAATAATAATAATAATAATAATAATATACAACATACGAAACGGAGCCACCCTTTATTGGTCATACATTTCAACACTAATACTGATAGGCCTATCATGCATAAGTTATATGGCAAGACTTCTTATCAGTCTGTATGAAACTTAAACTTATTCTTTGTTGTTGGCTAGCACAATACAAAATATCCAGAAATTGAGATAAATGATAACCTAAAAATTCATGACCAAGAAGCGGATGCTTATGAAATAAATGTCATTATTTTTCCTTCAATCTTAAAACGATGGCCTTTAATAAAGTGATTCATTTTATGTTGTCACAAAACAAATAGAGCATTTTAATGTTATTTTTTGCATTGTTTGTCATTTTTTCCTATAGGTCTTTTTTCTATTTGTGAGGTCATTAAAATCATTTCCTGCCATTCCTTTCGATTTTTGCATCATTTGATTTTTTAAATTTCGTTTTACTTAAAGGCAATCTCACATACAAATTAATATTTCTGCTTTTTCACTGCTTCATATTTTTCTTTGCTAAGGGAACTGACCTTCAATCGGTAGTCATAATCGGTGGTTATAGTGATCTGAATGTTGATAAAGAATGTGGAGAGGGTAAATTTTACATGGTAATACAGAGTTTACTTGCATATAGAGTGTTAGTTGGGAGGTCGGAGGGAAAAAGACCTTTGGGGAGGCTGAGACGTAGATGGGAAGATAATATTAAAATGGATTTGAGGGAGGTGGGATATGATGATAGAGACTGGATTAATCTTGCTCAGGATAGGGACCAATGGCTGGCTTATGTGAAGGCGGCAATGAACCTCCGGGTTCCTTAAAAGCCAGTAAGTAAGTAATACAGAGTGTACTACAATTACTCAGCTCTTGGTCCGCAAGAACCAAGTACGTGGAAGTTGTTTAAAGTTTTCTTGTAAATTGAAGATGAAAAAGAGTGGGGTGGGAAGGCAAAACAAAATAACAATGAATATTTGTTTTCAAAAATATGTTATTTTTTTATCTCATCAGTTGAAAATGGCCCATCATAACAGTTTAAATGATAGAAACATTTGCAAAATATGTGACAATAACTTTTTGTAAACCTACCTGCCTGCATTTGTCCAATATAATTTATATTTAAAGGGAAGTACTTACTGAAAAACCATCAAAGAAGTTATATATGTTATCGCATTGCAAACAGTGACATTCCGCCTAAAGAAAGATTCTTTTACACACCACCGCATCTTCAATCTCAATGCATAATATGACCGCCACATCCTAAAAGAATAAATAAAATCTGTACAATAAGCTGCTCTTTTCGTTGCTGTCAACAAAATGTTAATTTTACTTAGTTCAAAAATCATACCTTATTCCATGTTGCAGCATTCAACCATGATCATCCGTGAATTTCTATTAATGGAGAATACATTTTTGTAATAGAAAACCGGAAACAAGGGCATAATTTTGAAGTATTTCAAGAATTCTCTGCTCTTTTGTGTTTATTATCTATCCATATAAATACAAAATAGTGAATAGTTCTTGAAATACTTCAAAACGCGTTAAATCTATTAACTTCTAAGTCACGTTTCTTTAACTTTTAATGCGTGATTGCACGTACAAATGTAATGACATTTTACTGGTCACTTTTCAGCTTTTTTAGGTTACCAACATCCGCTCCCTATTCGTGATCATCATCATCATCATTATACTGTGCTTGTAATTTTAAACGGTTATTAAACGTCTCTCTATCAACTGCGGGGTTAAAATAATTATATCATCATAAGAATTTTAATACAACCCACAGGGACAAATCAGCCGTCCATTGACAAGATGACAAGACAAGCTTCCTTGACGTGAAAATAGGAAATAAATCGATGAGAAACTACGACAATGAGGATGGTGATTACTGATTTCATCAGTTAAATGTTGATAGTTCGATAAGAGTTTTATTAAACTCTTCCTATCTATCCGTATATTTTTTTCCTGTAATTGTATTTTTAGCCAGTCTTTTTTCTGTGGTTGTTTATTTTGCTCTGTTGAACTATCGTCAAGGTTTATAATTTTAATTTGTGTAACGTTATAATAATTTGTATGTAATATTGAAAATTATTAATGGAGAAGTAGAGTTCCGCCGGTAGAAATTAAATTTATTATTCCGCGAAAACTTCAAATCTTCCCAAACACCGTTTTGTCTACAATTTATTTCTCATAAATCTGCCGGGATTTGAACCCAGGTCTTCGACGTGAAGAGTCCGTTCGGGAAACGACAAGCCATTTGCTAAATGAACAAGTTTATTTAACATAACATCTGATCCCTATCAGTAGGCTGAAATATTTAACACTACTGTCGAGCTCGGAGTCCTGTTTCCCTTCTAAGGAACAATCTGCAGAATTTTCAACTTACTGCAGTCAAACATCCCTAAAGACGAATAACAGCAACTTCACCCCCCGCAGTGGGACTCAGACCCGAATAGTCTCAAAGGATAACGATGGCCCATTAAATCCCACAATGGCACAATGGCACAAAACACAGAGTGCTTTTTTTGAGGAACGACGCAAAGAATGAAGGCAAAGACTTCACAAAGACAAAGTGAAACATTCCCAGAATCTTGATTTCTTTTTTGCTCAATTTTGTTTCGCTTCTCTCTTCCTTTATACGATATATCCACGATACAGAGCGAGATATAAATGGAAAGATGGCAGTACAGATTTATGTATATACAACACGGGATCGTTTGCTTCATCTTAGCGCTGCGTTCTCTAATTTCTACGAGAGACCCGAAATGACGGTCATTTCCAGCATACTTTTCTCTGCAATTGCTCTCAGTTTCAGTATCTGACCACGTACAATGTCTCCTGTATACTCTGCAATAGGTGGGTTATTTCATTTTTTGTTTCGAGGGATAGAGGATTTTATAGGGCGGACCTCATAGGAGAAGCTCTCAACCTTCTGAAAAGTTAGGGACCCCTTAAAACTCATGCCTCATTTTCGTAGACTCTGAAATATTTTGCATCATTTAAGCCCAAGTCATGTTATACTCTATTTGCGTAATGTTGACAATTAAGCGTCCTTTTTCTTATTTGTGTTTTGTAAATTATGTAAATTGTAAATCTTAAATATTGTAATTGGGCTTTGCCTATTTTGTTTATAAATAAAAGAAAAATAAACAAAGTGTAGGAAAATTTATTGAAGTTATTGCGCTCTTAACAGCCTTAGAATCTGACAGTGTGCAGCATTTGTATAACCTACAAGATGTACGGGGACATCATTTTATTTTTTCTAATATTTCTAATATTAACCTGGCTATACCTTTCGATTAATTGTTGAGAACCGGAAACACAGTTTGTTACCCCCTTCCACGACTGGAGTTCGATGATACTGGCGTAAAATACAGACAAATCACTTTACTAGGTATAAGAGAGAAGAAAAGTAGTTCATCCATTAACGTAAACTAGGAAATATCGCGATTTTGAGTTTGATAATTTTCATTAGGTTTTTGTTTAATCACAATACAGTGCATTATTAACAGTAAGTGTTTTTACTCACGAACTGAGCTATCAATGCGGACATATTCACTATTCAGTGTATATTACACTGTCTACAGCACATTAGCGTACAATATAGAGAATGAAGTTAAATTGAAAAATAATCATAATATGAATATTTAAACACATTTTTGAAAATGGTGGCCGTTCATTTCAATACAGGCTTCAGTACTTCTGTGCATATTATCGCTATTGTATGGACTATTGTACCTAATTCCATTTAGCAGTTTCGTCCTTCGCACTAGTAACTCATGTTAAAATAATTCTGTACGTACTCTATAAAAGAGTGCCTTACGTACTGTAAATTCAATCTTCACTTCTGCCCGATCCGAAAAGATAAAATTACTCAGACATGCTATCTATTGTCCGTCCAAGTGGATTTGTCCCAGGGTCGTAGAAAGGGGAGAAATCACGTGACAGTTAATTACTTAACGAGGCCCTTTTTTAAGTTATTTTAAACAGTTGTATAATATTACGTAGTGGTCCAATTTCTAACAAATGTTTTTAGAAAAGAGCTAAGACAGCCCAGCCACTACCCTTTACAGAGGGGCGAGTAGAAGCCGGTGGGGGAAACCTGGATGTGACGTAGGCAAACGGACGACAGTACCTGTGCGAAAATATTATTCAATATTGAAAACCCTTTCGTCACTGGAAAACGCGAACATATTTCTGGAACGTACTATAGTTACTAACTCAGTACTGTTTGATATGACCGTAAGGCGACTTTGCATACGCGGCCTTGTTTCTGTGTGGAGGACGTTTGGAAGTTTACTAGTTGAGGAGTTGGGAGTGAAGTACATTAAAAAACTCGTACACAATAAAAATTGAAGTAAAAATAAAATGATGTGTCTGTATGTAGATTGAGCCGAGTAAATGTCAGGCGAATTGCTTTAACTTTACCGTCAAATAATATTGTTTGTTGCCTTATTGGTTTATAGAAGGATAAAAGCTTGTAATAAACTCCTGCTCCTGTATCTCCATAGCCTATTCTAAATATGGTTAGACTATTTTGATGAGTAATTTAACATCCCAGTGTATTTATGTGGCAGTTTCTGATCATCCTGTAAATAGAGGCTTGTAGAGAACACAGAATTATCCTGCTAGGTGTGTGTACGAATCTTGTTTATTGCACGCAGTATAAATCTGTCGGCGTTTACTTCTCTGTTATTTGACTTGCGCATTAATTCTCTTTATGTTATATAACAGTTTGATTCAGGCAGGGATGTGATATTAGTGTTTAGGAATATTGTAACTCGGGTTTTGCTCGTACAAGTAAATACTCTGTTATTTACTAAAGTTATTTCCGTACAGCCAACTGAATGTTTGCCAAAACAAGTTCTTGTTCTGGTAATAACAACAGTTAGTAGTTGGACCGTGACTTCACTGATGAATCCTGAACATTTTAGTTCTCATGTAGATAAATTCTAGACAATTATATACAGTTATTAATTTAGAATTTTATTTAATGATTACTTTAAACTACAACTGTTTAAGTTACCGGTACATGATTAAACATTAAATGCATTCTCATAGTCGAATACTTAAATTATATTCCAGTCTTTCGTAATAAAGTTCTATGAAGTTAGTTTAAAACTGTTATAACATCTATAAGCACTTTTTTTTCCAAAGAAGAGGGCACTGAGAGGGATTCAACGAAAATTTACTGATCATATCTCGGCCGCGTCAACATTTAATTCTAGCCACCGGCTTGACTCAGTCGGTTAAAGCACTTCCCTGCCGGTCTGAAGTTGCGCTCGGGCGCGGGTTCGAGTCGCGCTTGGGCTGATTACCTGGTTGGGTTTTTTCCGAGGTTTACTCAACCATAAGGTGAATCACAGGTAATCTATGGCGAATCCTCGGCCTCATCTCGCCAAATACCATCTCACTATCACCAATCTCATCGACGCTAAATAACGTCGTAGTTGATAAGCGTCGTTAAATAACCAATTAAAAAAAATAATTTTGCTTATCACTGTTAATTCTGCCCACGATTCTTAGTTATAAGTTAAAACTAAAGCCCGGATTTCTAAGCACAATCAAACAATAAAATAAGCAAGCAAATAAGCACGAAAACTGGTGAAAATAAGCACCAAAATAAGCAAAAACGAATACACGGAAATAGTAAGATAAGCACGAAAAATGGTGAAAATAAGTACCAAAATAAGCAAAAACGAATACACGGAAATATTATGATAGATTATTTGTTTCGTGGAACTCTTATTATTATTATTATTATTATTATTATTATTATTATTATTATTATTATTATTAAGAAAATTATTATTATTATTATTATTATTATTACCTTATTGATTTATTATAATTTAAAAATGTATCACTTGAACTGCATTGTTCACATATACATTGCTTTTAATCAGTTGCTGATTTAACAGATTTATTCTTAAACCTCTCCTTATGGCACGTTGTATTAATATGTTGCACAACGTTATATTTTTTTCTTCGCACAAACCCTCTTTTCACACACCAAACAAAATAAGACACTGCCGTCCTCACTCAAAATTTTACTTCCAAACTCATTTACACATTTGCGTAAGAATGCTGATTGAGAGGTTTTTGTGGGTGGCATTCCTTAATTACAACAGCGAGCAATCATACACACCTTATTGAACCAACGCGTGTTGCACAACTTGCACACTGCAGCTTGGAACTCGGGGATCCACCATCCATGCACATGACATCATTCCGATAACGCGATAAGTGCGATAACTGATTGACCTTCCTAGTCGCAGAAGCTTGGCGGGGAATCCCAAGTTTCTCTCCTAATTAGAACTATGCAATATTATTTCACAACTTCCTGGGTCATACTCTAGCATTGCTTTCTTACGCATTCGACTGAAGTTAATTTTTTATTAGCCAATAAAAAAGGGAATCAATGGTAAATGACGGCAAGGAGTGAAATATGCACTTATAAAATTAGAGTTTTGAGTAAAATATTCTGTTTTAATTAAAAATCGCAAAGTAAGTAATCAAAAACGTTTTCCTTCGAAATAAGCATTTATAAGCACTAACATAGTTAAAACTGCTTATCTAGGCGTGTCTTACAAAGTATAACATTTCTGCTTACCTTTAAAAGTGTGGAAAAGAATATGCATTTTGCTTAGAACTCCATCATCTCAAAAACATTTTTTTTTCCCTTGACTCTTCCTCATTCACTCATATGAATGCAGTCGTGTAGGATAATTTACCAACAGAGTCATTATCCAGGGCGCGCCGTAGGAAGCTGGTCTACGCTACACTCAAGTTGAGGTGAGATGATGGGAAACCGGGCCTCTCGCAGAAAATCCCTATGCTGTCTCGACCACGGCTTGCCCAGCACGTCATAAATCAGAGGTACGCCGAGAATTGAACCCGGACCCGCAGCATTATGAGTTCAGCGCTCTAGCCATTGGATCGTCAAAAACGCTGAAATTGCTATCAAGTTGAAAGTGTCCTTAGTTAAAAAGTCAGTACTTACTTACTTACTTACTTACTGGCTTTTAAGGAACCCGGAGGTTCATTGCCGCCCTTACATAAGCCGGCCATTGGTCCCTATCCTGAGCAACATTAATCCATTCTCTATCATCATATCCCACCTCCCTCAAATCCATTTTAATATTATCTTCCCGTCTACGTCTCGGCCTCCCTAAAGGTCTTTTTCCCTCCGGCCTCCCAGCTAACACTCTATATGCATTTTTATTCGCCCATACGTGCTACATGCCCTGCCCATCTCAAACATCTGGATTTAATGTTCCTAATTATGTCAGGTGAAGAATACAATGCGTGCAGTTCTGCGTTGTGTAACTTTCTCCATTCTCCTGCAACTTCATCCCTCTTGGCCCCAAATATTTTCCTAAGCATCTTATTCTCAAACACCCTTAAACTATGTTCCTCTCTCAAAGTGAGAGTCCAAGTTTCACAACCATAAAGAACAACTGGTAATGTAACCGTTTTATAAATTCTAACTTTCAGATTTTTTGACAGCAGACTGAATGATAAAAGTTTCTCAATCGAATAATAACACGCATTTCCCATATTTATTCTCGTTTAATTTCCTCCCGAGTATAATTTATAGTTGTTACTGTTGCTCCAAGATATTTGAACTACTCCACCTCTTCAAAAGATAAATTTCCAATTTTTATATATCCATTTCGTACAATATTCTCGTCACGAGACATAATCATATACTTTGTCTTTTCGGGATTTACTTCCAAACCTATCTCTTGACTTGCTTCCAGTAAAATTCCCGGATTTTCTCCTAACATATTCACGTCATCCACATAGACAAGCAGCTGATGTATCCCGTTCAATTTCAAACCCTCATTTAAAAAGTCAGTAATTAAATTAATTATCTATCAAAAATTTATTCTTTCAGTTCGTTTTGTCTCAACGTTCTAACACTAGGTAATGAGCGTATTATATTATTATAGTATGGTCGAACATAAAAAATACCTGCAATAATGTATTCTGGAAACAGGTAAATGGAAGCAAGTCTGAATTCATTGTTGAAGAATAAATGCCATAGGAAATGTATGTAGATTTACGTGTAGTACATCTCTATTCAACACTAAAATTCTGCCCCTTTCTACTGATTAACCCTTAACTGGTATCAATTGGTTAATACGCGTATAGACCCATATGGATAGATATCCTTACGTACATTTAAAAAGCAATACCACTTGAGGGTTAAAACACATTTGGACAAGTTAAAAAATCCTTAAATTCTCCCGTCTCAATGATAAATTGATTCCTAATCATTAACAAAATTATCTCATAAGCTATTCAATTTCTTTATATAGGCCTACATAGTTGTGATGATTGTAAATCAGAGAAGTTCTTGTTTATCACATTATAAAAATTATATATTAAGAGGTTATCCTGTGTAAAATTGATATGGGGATGAATGTCTTAGTACTAGCCGCTACTGATATTTGTTTCGTTCCAATTGTTTTTAGGCTGGCACGTTATTTTGCATAATGTGTAGAAGTTGCTGTTTGTTGGTTTAACTGGCATTTGAGATATTCTATTCAGTAAATAACCGACTCGTTGGAAAGGGCGATATGCGTAAACAATGGCGGCCCATTCCTTAACAACCGCAGCCGAGTGAGATAGAGCACATTTATTTTAACCTGTGGTATGCCTCCCCACGAGGTGCGTGCGTGCGTGTGTGTCCACCGACACTGCACTGTTAATTACTTCCAGTCTTCGTGGGTATAAAGTCCTTCCACTCCTTCAACCACGTTCACAGATGTTCTCTGTGCTGTGCCACGTTATTAATAAATGACGTCAAACAAATAACATTTTCACATTACACAAATCATAACATGCATGTCCATTTTGGCATGGCATTACAATTTATTACTTCAGTTATTACTGTTCGAGGAGACGATCAAAGGAAGCCAGATGTTTGAATTGATAACGGAAAAAAGGATTATTCTATAACTAATCAAGAGCAAACTGCATCAGCTTAAATATTTATTTATTCGTTGTTTCTAAAATTCGTTTTCCCTAATAAAAGATTATTATTAAGTGCGGGTAGTGTACTGAGAGGGGATTTTTGTAGAATAACTTTACAGCATATTTAAATAACTTGAAAGTTTTTCGTTGAATAAAGAGACACACAAATATCACTTTATTAATGGCTTTATCACTGATCATTGCTTGCTATTATTATTATTATTATTATTATTATTATTATTATTATTATTATTATTATTATTATTATTATTGTTACTTTTCTCGCTGTTATTTATACATGCTTTAACATCTTTGGTCATATCGCGAGTTAATATTTGGTTGAAATCGGAAGGCCTGTGTACTATTGTTGAGACTGGTTCTATTGTTGTGAACTAGATGGCGACTGTATATGTATTACTGATTTTTTATGAATGTGATTTCGTTGATGAATGAGGCCAGTGATATTCAGAGATGTTGTGGCCCGAATTTTCTGGCATTTGCCTTACAGTTGAGGGAAAACCTTGAAAAAACTCAACCAGAAAATTCAACCCGACCGGGAATCGAACCCGAGCCCTCTGCGTAAGAGACCAGCATGCTGATCCCTACACCACAGAGATGGTCTATTATTATTATTATTATTATTATTATTATTATTATTATTATTATTATTATTATTTAAAATTAAGAACTGTATAGGCTATAAAAAAGTTTATACAGGTTTTCCTACGTGTGATTTAAAAACTATAAAATGCCAAATTGTGCCGTTTTCGGATGCAACAATTATGCGAAAAAATATCAAAGGCAGAGAAGTCAAATACTTCCAGTTTACAAGAAATGATGACCTGGCTACAATATGTAAACGAAATGACAAACATACTGATACACCAAATGCACATTGCAGCGACACGTGTAGCCACCCAGTGTCGCTACGTCTGGCCACCCAGCAGCAGTATGTAATGAGTTGGTACACGAACCCAGAACTCCTTGGAGTGTGAACCCAAGACTATAATGTAATATGAATTGTGGGTGTCATCAGAAGAGCGTTGCTTTAGTAACTTCAATATTGTATTAAGAAATAATCGTTGATTATGTTAAGAAAAAGCTGCAAGTTAACCTCTGAAGTGACCCTTAATAGCTGGAAATAAACAATGACATTTCCAATTTTTGGTGTCCACGCTCTTCTGGTGACCCCTAAGGTCATCTATCACATGATGACGCCTCGTGTGGACCAACGCCCTCACAAAATATTAGTTTTTCGATAGGATTTAGCCTCCACCGGTGTTAGAATGTAGTCAACTTCTGTACTTCTTCTTCTTCTAAATATATCTTAATTTTCTTCCAAGTCTAAATTATTGGACTTAGTCTGCGAACGTCGGCCTGCGCACCTCATCCTCCCTAAAGTGGAAGACTTAGCTTTTCCACCGAATTCGTTCCGAAATCACGTTATCCAATAGTCGTCCTATAAGGGCAACGTTACATGGTGGCAGCGGTGGGATAACAGGGAGCTGCATTACCGACGTTCTTCACAATTCCGGCAGTTGGACCAGGCTGGAGGGTCTTCTGATCTCGCCGAGGTGAGCAGGAGCCTACTTCGAGGAGTCAACGCTTCAGAGGAATCCCTAAGGGCCCAGGGTACCTGGAGAAGACTGCAGGAGCTAAGTCCGTGGACGATGGGCTATCATCAGCGACCCGAGTTGCAGCCCGAGGGACAGCCCGCGGTGTCAGCCGATAGCAGCACCTGACGCGAGAGAAGATCTACCCTGAGGGGAGCCAACCGGCCATCACTGGATCTTCGAACTTCGGGGCCGTCGTCCACCCTTCTCTTTAGGATCTTCAATTTCTAAGGTTAGTCCATTTCCATTATGGCAGACGATGATAGGAGTGATGATGAGAGTAACGACTTCGTTTCTGTGGCTCAGGCGATTAAATTGATTCCCAAACCATTCGATGGAAATCCAAAATATTTGAGAGAATTTTGTGAAGCAGTAGAATCAGCTAGGGAGGTAGTAGCGCCCGCTAAGCAACAGCTTTTACTTAAATTTGTAGAATCTAAAATTACGGGAGAAGCAAAAGACAGGCTACTAGCTAGAACAGCACGTAATTCATGGGCAGAAGTGAAGGCCATATTAGAAGAAAATTACTCTGTGCGTCGAACTTTAGAATTTTACGCTAGTCAACTTTTCACAGCCAAGCAGGGTCAAACGGAAACAGTGGCACAATGGGGTTCTCGCCTCGACGCAATGGGTATAGAGTTACGACGAGAAGTTAGAAATAGACTACAGAGGATAGGCCCAGAATTAATTGAAGGCGGAATCTGTTTGATAGGAGAATTTTTAAAGGGGACTTTTGTAGCGGGACTTAAAGATGACAAAGTGAAATATATAGTCAAGGCTAGGAGTGAGGATGACTCCCTAGCTCAACTGATTGAGACCGCTTTGCAAGAAGAAAGCGAAGTAAAATCACAGAGATTTAGGCAACCAGGAAATTTTAGTTGGTCTAACTATACAGGAACGAGTAAGAAAGAGATCAAGCCGCAGATTAAGAGGGAGGTAAATGTAGCATCGACTACAACATGCTTCCGCTGCCAAAAACAGGGTCATATCGCGAGACAGTGTAGAAACCCACCAATGTGTACTAAATGTAATCGCCAGGGCCATGAGGCAAAAAATTGCAGACAGGGAAACAAGCAGTAGGGCTGCCTGCACAGCCGAGGACAGCCCAAGCTTTAGGCTGTATGGTGGTTAATGACGAAAAGTCATTAAATTTAAAGGAACATATGTTAAAAGACGAGGAGTCTTTACATATGCCCAATGGCAAAGGGCCATTGGATGAAAGTTTTAACAATGACAAAGGATCATTGGATAGGGATACCGGTATCCAAGGTAGTAGTCAAAGTGTTTATGAGGCCAATGACAGGGAGTCATTAAGTGTTCCTAGGAAAATAGATAGGCAGGGGGACGCCCTTGTCGCAAGTAAGTTGGGACCGTACGAGGTATATGTACTGTGTCCACAAGTTAAGGGAGGGCTTGGAGTAGCTCTCATAGATACCGGCTCGCAGGTTTCCCTAGTCAGAGAGGATGCTTTAGTTAAACTTAAACGGGATGAAAGTCACATGGAAATTCAAGGAATAACGGGAAACAAGCTTAAGGTAAAGGGTAGGGTACCCTTAAAATTTGAAAATACGTTGGAACCAATTAGCTTCAACTTTTTTGTGGTAGATAATTTGCCTAGACAGTTGGACATAATTTTGGGTCAGGATTGGCTTTCCAAAAATAGATATATGCTGTCCAAACCGGTGACGATCCCTCCTCACAGTGAGACCGTGGTTGAATTCCCGACCAATGAGAAAGGGACGCGTTATGTAGAACATCAAATTTTACAACCTGGTGTCATGTGTGCCTCTAGCTTGGTCAATTGCGAACAAACATTCCCTTGTTTATTAGTAAACACTACAAGTGAAATGTTGATAGTAAATAAAATACCAAAACTAGTGAAACCCCCCGCGAACGTGAGCGAGATGCGGAATCATAACTTGTTTACAGCCAAGAGAAGGCAATTATTAAACGAGAAATTAAGACTAAATCACATAACAGAAGGGGCTGAAGAAATTAGGAGTATTTGTAACGAATACGTCGACATCTTCAAGTTACCGGGTGATAAGTTAACTTCCACAACAGCTGCGATGCATTCTATCCCTACTCCTTCGATCCCTCGAGGAAGGGCTATAACTTTAAAGAACTACAGACTAGCCGAAGCGCATCAGCAGGAAATCAAAGCGCAAATAGATCAAATGTTAGCAGATGGAATAATAACGCCCAGTAAAAGCGAATGGAACTTTCCCTTACTGGTGATACCAAAAAAGTTAGATGCCTCAGGGCAAAGAAAATTCCGAATTTGCATAGATTTTCGCCGCCTAAACGAATTAACAATCGGAGACAGCTATCCTTTGCCGAACATCCAGGATATATTAGACAAAATTGGCAGAGCGAGATATTTTTCTGCTTTAGATTGTGCAAGCGGATACTTGCAAGTTCCCATTCATCCAAACGATCAATGCAAAACAGCTTTCAGTACTCCAGACGGCCATTTTGAATATAAGCGAATGTCTTTCGGTTTAAAATCCGCGCCAGCGACGTTTCAGAGAATGATGAACGCAGTACTAAGAGAATCTATTGGAAACAGATGTTTAGTGTATATAGATGATATACTAATAATGGGTGAAACATTATCGGAACACCATACAAAGTTGAGAGAGGTTTTCGAAAAATTAAGAGAGTACAACATAAAGATCGAACCAGACAAGTGCGAATTTTTAAAAGCAGAACTCAACTACTTAGGACATGTCGTTACCGCTGAAGGCGTGAAACCAGACCCCAGTAAAGTAAATGCTGTTAGTGAATTTCCCACACCACAGAACCTGAAAGATATTAAATCATTTCTCGGATTAGCAGGTTATTATAGGAAATTTATAGAGGAATTTAGCGCCATTGCGAGACCACTGACAGATCTGTTGAAGAAAGATAATGAGTGGCAATGGGGCGAAGCAGAGCAAGTGAGTTTCGATTTATTAAAATACAAATTGACACATGCTCCTGTATTGCAATATCCAGATTTTTCTAAACCATTTATACTAACCACAGATGCTAGTGGCTATGCGGTAGGTGCGATTCTAAGTCAAGGAAAATTGGGGCAGGACAAGCCTGTGGCATATGCAAGTCGAACATTGAACAAATGCGAAATTAATTATAGTACAGTGGAGAAGGAACTTTTGGCAATAGTATGGGCTTGCAAACATTTTAGACCATATTTATTGGGTAGAAAATTTCAAATAGTTACGGATCATCGTGGACTTGTGTGGATCTTTAATGTGACGGACCCTAGTTCACGTCTGATACGCTGGAAGTTGTTGTTAGAAGAATACGACTACGAAATTCAATACAGAGCCGGGAAAAGAAATTGTAATGCCGACAGTTTGAGTAGATATCCGGTAGAGTGCTTAATGACGCATAGTGAGGAACTGAGCGATGAGAAAAAACAGAAGATTATCCACGAGATGCATTCCTGTCCAGTAGGAGGGCATCAAGGCATGCAGCGAACGATAGAAAGAATAAAATTATATTTGTCATGGCCAGGAATCGAACAGGATGTTATAGAATTCATAAGAAATTGTAAAGTCTGTCAAGTTAATAAAGATACCTAACCGAAGGTCAAGCAGCCTCTAGAGATTACGGATACGCAAACCTCGCCTTGGGACAAGATTTATTTAGACGTTTTAGGTCCCTTACCTCCAACCGAGAACGAAAATAAATATTTGCTAACTTGTCAATGCAATTTAAGTAAGTATGTGATAGCTATTCCTTTGAAAAGTCAAACTGTAGGTGAAATAGCCAAAGCTTTTATGACTCATGTAATTTTGATATACGGAATTCCCTCTTACATTGTAACGGATCAAGGTCCAAACTTTATGAGTGATATGTTTAAAAGGCTGTGTAAGTTAATGAGAATAGAGAAGATAAATACAACCGCTTATCACCCCGAGAGTAATGGTGCGTTGGAGAGGGCGCATAAGACACTAGTGACCTACTTACGATGTTTTTGTGATCCTAAAGCATCGGACTGGGATCAGTGGATACCCTTTGCTTGTTTTACGTATAATACTACCCCTCACTCTGTAACGAGGTACACCCCGTACGAAATATTATTTGGGAGGAAAGCAAATTTACCTGGTAATCTGCAACAAATGCCGCAACCGTTGTATAATTATGACGACATAGTTCAAGACATTAAGAATAAAATACAGAATTGTCATAAGGTAGCTAGAGACAGATTGATTAAATTTAAGGAAACACAAAGAGAAAAAGTGAAAGCCAATGCTGTACATTTTAAGGAACATGACTTAGTATTGCTAAAGGTAGAACCTAGGCATAAATTGGAACCTTTATGGAAAGGTCCATTTGAGATTAAGCGAGTAGTTGGTTCTAATGCTATTATTCAAGAGTTAGGAAAAAGAAAGCATCAAGAGGTACATACAAATAGGTTACAACCTTATTTTTCTTCCATTGCAGAGCGATCATGAAGCTACTTAAATTATGGTGTATAATATCGACCGCCACGTGGTGGTGGGTGCATCTCCATGCACAAGAAGCATAAGAAGTTATTTCCAAAACTGGGATTTATTTCGATGAAGTGGGAACAGTTTCTTTTTATCCTATGAAATGGAAAGTTGTAACTTACATAAACTTGGAACCTATCAGGGATCTATGGAAACAAACCAAGGACCATCAACGTAGGGTTACAGATTTTTGTTCCAAAGTAAAAGATAAAAAGTGGTATCATTTAACAGATTGTGGAGCTTTTGGTCAATATATGAGGTCAAAGATAAGGTATATTGACAATTTGAAAAATTTAGTTAGCGAATATTTAGCGAATGCACCGAGTTCAGGCAAAATTGGTTTAAATAAACACAGAGTAAAAAGAGGAGTTTTTAACTTCGTAGGTGACATCATTAAGATATTATTTGGCACTTTGACTCAATCAGATGCAGAACAATATAATAAACACATTTCTAAATTAGAGAAAGAACAAGCTGAATTTTTGCATATATCTAAGGAACAGATGACAGTGATTAAGTCAACAATCAGTTCTGTGAACATGACACTACAAAAAGTAAATCAAAATGAAAAAGTATTAAGAGATAGTTTCACAAAATTGTCAAATTATACTTACCAAAAAATTGATGAATTGCAAGAAGAGACTGAAAATGTGAATTTAATTAATGAACATGTCAGATTGGTCCAAATGGGCATGGACGAAAGTCAACACTCTTTTGAAATTTTACTAGATGCTTTTGTGCACACTGAGCAGGGTTCTTTGCAGCCACGGTTAATAACAATGGAAAAAATCAAAGGTCTATTAGAAAAACAACGCCTGCCAAGTGAACTGGACTATCCGAACTTTCCTTTTTCAGAGTTACAGAAAATAATTATACCACACACATATACTTATAATCAATATTTGGTATATGTATTAGAAATTCCCTTACTTTCTTCCATTGATTATCACCTATATAAACTTCTTCCTTTTCCTGTGAAACGTCAAGGTAATGATTATGTTTACATTGGTTCTAATAAAGAATATATCTTCAGTGATCCCATCCATCAACACTACGGTAAAATGTCGATGAATGAATTAACAGGGTGTTTTCAACCCAATGTGTTACATTTTGTTTGCAAGGAGGACATTCCTATATATACTTATGTGCCAGAATTAGATTGTGAAGCAACCCTTTTACACCCTTCCACTTCCAAGATTCCCTCAAATTGTGAATTTCGAATATTAAGATTGGAAAAAACGTTTTGGATACCTTTACATATGAGTAATGAGTGGTTGTATGTGGCACCTGAACCTGAGAGTGTAACTGTAATATGTCCTCAACAGAATAAGAAATTAAATATACAAAATGAAGGTAAATTAACATTGCAACCAGGATGTAAAGCCTTTTCATCTTATGTAACTTTGTATGCTATATCAACTACTGTTGATAATGTAACGAGTGATGTCATACCGAGTGCAACTGTGAATTTTGATTGTTGTTTAGATGTATTTGAAATAAGTGCTTCTGAAAAACTGCCTTTAAAGATACCGTTGGTGAATGTTATGTCGTCAGCAGAGGACTTGAGATTAGCAAGCTCAAAAGTGGACGAAGTGCAAAAGTTAATCAAGGAACAAGAAGAAAAAGACTATAATAACTGGTATATAACAACGACTTCATGGGAATCAGTAATTGGAGTAATTATTATTATCATTCTATGTTGTTGTTGCAGTTTCTGTTCCTGCAAATGCTGCAGGGAGTGTAGTTTTTGGTTATATGATAAGTGGACTCCCAGAGATTGCCTTAGACAAACCCAAGAAAAATTGTGTGTTAACAAAAATAACTACCCCCAGAAAGTCACATATACTCAAGCGGGTACTTCACCCTCAGTATCATTACATTCCTTGCCAATAATGTCACAAACCGCTGCTGATGAAAGTTTGGAAAAGACTAGTGAAAGTGTAGCTGTCAGAACCAGAAGTAAACATAGACTGTTTCGCTAAATTCTTTGAAATGTAATGTATTGTAATGTAATGTAATGTAATGTAACTTAAAAGTTTTCACCAAAATAGGTAAAAACTTTTTATAAGGGCGGAGGTGTAATGAGTCGGTACACGAACCCAGAAATCCTTGGAGTGTGAACCCAAGCCTATAATGTAATATGAATTGTGGGTGTCATCAGAAGAGCGTTGCTTTAGTAACTTCAATATTGTATTAAGAAATAATCGTTGATTATGTTAAGAAACAGCTGCAAGTTAACCTCTGAAGTGACCCTTAATAGCTGGACACAAACAATGACATTTCCAATTTTTGGTGTCCACGCTCTTCTGGTGACCCCTAAGGTCATCTATCACATGATGACGCCTCGTGTGGACCAACGCCCTCACAAAATATTAGTTTTTCGATAGGATTTAGCCTCCACCGGTGTTAGAATGTAGTCAACTTCTGTACTTCTTCTTCTTCTAAATATATCTTCATTTTCTTCCAAGTCTAAATTATTGGACTTAGTCTGCGAACGTCGGCCTGCGCACCTCATCCTCCCTAAAGTGGAAGACTTAGCTTTTCCACCGAATTCGTTCCGAAATCACGTTATCCAATAGTCGTCCTATAAGGGCAACGTTACAAGTATTTGTCGCACAAGAAATGGACCCGGACCCATTCGAGTTGCGACACGACCTTGGAATGCGCCAAACAAGCTACATTTACTGCTCCGTATGGCCGCTTGCATTTAACTCAACGCAGCCCATAATTACCAACGAGCTAGAATCTAGCTCCTTGATAATAATTACAGCTACATTTGTCGCGGAAAACCTGCGACAAAATAATGTGGCCGTATCCTAACTCCACTGGTTCATGGCAGTTGACGTCACATGACGCAGCCCGTCAACTTGTCTTGAGGGCGCTCTTGCTGCTCTTCGCCCGTTTAACGCTATTGTGCACGGGTCTGGTGTATAAGATAAAGTTTACAAGACCAAATTCCCATAATTTGGAACAGCTGCAGGAAAGCATACGACAAGAATTTACTTCTTAACTACAGAGCAATCAATATATTTCGATTCTGAGCTCCGAGCAATCAAATAGTATCACGGAGCGACGCGACGTTCCGAATTTAGCGATGAAGTCATTGATGCTCCAGCGATGTAGCAGCGATTCATTAGTAGAGATGGTGGCTGTGTTCATAAGCCGCCATTAATTAATCTGATTGGTTCTCGTAAAGGGCAGGAATTAGAAGACGAATGACATCTTGCACTGTTGTGTGATGGTGGTGTGTTCTGCTGTGTTCTTTGTAATGAGCACCATCAATCAATCAATCAATCAATCTTCTTAATGTATCCAGCTGTTTGCTGACAACATAAAGTCCACTATAGTCTACTGTAGTCTATTCAGTTATTGTTTTTCACGAGAAATGAAGGGTATTTTGATCGGTGTTCATTATAAATGCCTGTTGCTAGTAGCCAGAGTTGGGGTGTAGTCAATATAATATAGGACTGCAGGACTGTGTCATCTGCAACTGGTAATGATGCTTTTAATTTACTTCTTTTGTGGTTTATGGATGGACAGTCATAATAGTAAAATAGTAATGAGCACCATGTGAAAAAAGAAAATAGTTATTATCTTACGAACATGTCAACGGACCAATTATTATTACTACTGGAACAAGAAATAATGTGTTTCTGCTCTCTTTTATTTGAGTAAGGTACTATGAAAAATCTTGCACGTACAACAAAAGTCATATAGCACTTGAACCGAAAGCTTTTTTGTTCCTATTTCACTGCAGCATGTCGTCATTAATGCTCCGTCGGTCCGATAAGGCTCGGAATATGTTGAATGCATATAATAATTTCCTTCGTAAAGTAAAAATATGTCTAAGTTACGTGTCAGCATTTTCAAAATCATATTAGAAGCTACATATCGGCGAAATACTACATAGAAAAAATCACAGTTACCGGTCTCTTCTTTGGAGCGAGAGGCACCATCCCGATAGCCTTTGTAAAGTGGAGGGAAAAATACAAGCTGACGAGATATCTTCAAGATGCCATCGTCATCACCATAATAAAATTTTCTGTAGCGATATTTCGTCAGCATCTTTATGGTGTACATTCAATTTAAATTATATTTGGTTCTATTTTTTTATTATGTCTTAATAAATTTTGTCTGAAACCTGTTTATATAATTTTTCATTTTAAATTTTATTGTGAGCTATTCTGTGTCGCAGGGCAAGCCCAAAATATTGGGTCAGACCAATAAATAAAATAATATAATAACGTTTTGTAATTATGAGTGCCTATCCACCAAGAGATGGTATTGCTACTGTATTGCTGGACGTCTGGCACAAGAAACTAGCGTATCTGTAGTTAGACAAAATGTCGCTAAAGCCTTGGTTTTTCTACCGACTCATGCGGCGTGTAACGCGCGAGGCCCGCCTCGCACCTTGCAAGTCGCATGCGTCGGTTCAGAAACACCAAGGCTTTAGGGGTAAGATTTTTAAATCGGGAACATTCAAGTTCAGTTCAGAAAACGTAGTATTTTTAATTTGATATTTTACGACACTTTGTCAAGTGCTAAAGTTATCTAGCGTCTGAATGAGACGGTGATAATGCCACCGAAATGAGTCCATGGTCCAGCGTCGAAAGTTACCCAGTGTTTGCTCTTAATAAGTTGAGGGAAATCCCCGGAGAAAACCTCAACCAGGTAACTTGTCCCAACCAGGATTTGAACCTGGGCCCTCTCGTTTCACGATCAGGCATGATAACCGTTACTCCACAGTGGTAGACAAAACATGGTCTTAAACACGTATTAAAATTCAGAATTGCTGCAGTTAATTTCCGTTTTCAGCTCAAACTTATTGTGTGTGAATCACTTTTACGTATTCTATTTACAAGCTAATCCTCCACTCTTGCATTAAAATCTCCATTCATTTGGAAATTTCTGCTGGGAGGTACTGTATATTGGCGTACCTGAAGGGAATTGTAATTCGACATGCATTCACAAATGATCTATTTTAGAATAAAATCCCTCAGCACAAAGGATATAGCACAGAATACATTTACCTAGATGATGAAAGGAGATTACTAATGTATTATGTATGACACTAAACGCTAACACGTCCCTCGGTTATACTATAGATTCTACAGATAATTAAAACATTGCCCACAATGGAAACAGTACTCCACTACGATCAAGTACAGTATGCATCTTCTCTAATAGTTGGTTATCCCTTGCCTCTACTGACACAAGTTCGATTTTACGTAAATCGTACGAGATTATTAGTAAATAATGCAACTATAGGACATACGAGAAGATTTGCTGTGTTATTAAACGACGAATACAGATTAAGGTATAGTGACAATGCAAAAATGTACCCATAAATGTAGAATGTGAAAGAAACACTCTTGTTAAATATTTTCATACCTAATCACCTATCTATTGCGGCGATCTGATGGATGTTGGAATGAGAAGTGTTAACATAAAAGTCGGCAGATTGCAAATTTAGTTGTCAATAAGTTTGCAACTTTTGAGCGCTGTACAATTTTGTTTCATATGCTTTATTTTGGGGACAAAGCGGTAACATAGTGACTAAGAACGAAACCTTCAGGAGCCCCTCCTGTAGAATTTTTCATTAATATTTTGTGCATGGAAATGTTTTAGAAAAAAATAGCCTATGACAAACTGCAAACTTCTCAAAACGGAAACTGAAAATGTTGAAGATCTCTGAGTAACCCCTTCAGTTGGTGTTTATGACAAGCGAGTAAGGATTTACTTCTTTTGAAAGAATAAAAAAAATGTAAACATAACAGATAAAAAGAAGCGAGAGACTTGTGGTTGAATGAAGATGGGTCTTCTCTACTAGCTAGTATACCTATGTTTGTATTTCTGCCACTAGTTTATTTCCCCCCGTCGCGAGTGTAAGACTTTATTATGTTTTCTCCACTTAATGAAGTTTTGAATTCTATAAATATTTTTCCGTGAGAAAAATGTCAAGGAGGCGGTAATTTACTCTGCACAAGACCGTGAAGGGAGCAAACATATTGTACATCTTTTATAACATAAAACCCACAGCATAATTTAAGATTATTCGGCTTCAATAAAATTGCAGGACAGTTTTTCTTCAGTTCTGTTTCACATCCCTAGTTCTAGGACACACTATCAGACCATACATTTATTTGTTTATGATTTTATCTTCTTAAAACAAAAACGAAAATATATGTTATATAGGCTATTTACCAGATGATATTTTTTAAAATATATATTTTACTTCTTTGTAAAAATAACATGGAATAATCTAATCGGTTGAATTGAAGCAGCACACTTCCTCCCTTGTTTCCTATACTCTTGCTTTGTCAAGGACGGAACGCTTTCCTATCTCTTACTGTTTAAACGGACTTTCAAGTTTTAGTCACAAGTTAATATATGTTTTTGCACGACAGTGTGTTTTTTTCGTCGTTACAGCAAACGGCCGCCAATGTTGGGAGTTGATTTTACTGAATTCAGAGTTGCTAACCTAGATAAGTATGTTGAAATATTACAAATAACTACTCTAGGATTCTAAATAAAACTATTACTGTGATCTACTGACATCTATGACAAACTTCTTGTTGAGAATCAGCTGTTCACAGTCTGGGTTCTGTATATTCATATTTTTTAAAATGTTATTTTCAAAATATATTATCATCCATAAAATACTGTACAATACACGTGTGGGGGTGAGGTTCATTAAAAAATCTCGGACATTGAAAAACGTTCATAGCCAGTTTTTCAAACTTTTCCGCGATTTTGTAAAAAAAAAACAATATTTATTATAGAAGAAAATAATTAAAATATGTCGTCATAAACCTATCGATTTTCCATCTCAAAAATTGTTTTTAGACTTTAAAGTTCTTAAATAATAGAATTCATACATAAAAATCGAAATAACTTTGAATTGTATTCCCATAGTAATTAAACGAAAGATATGAATTCTTTAAGATTGTTTGAACCAAAATGCAACACTCCTACAGTATTTAATCATAGTAGTAATTTAGGCCCAAGAATATTCAACAAATTTATATTTAAATATCCTACTCTTGCCAATTTTAATAGTTCTAGTATTAAATTTAAAAAGTTATAGCCTATATGAATTTTATAAATAATGAAAAATTGTACATTTAAATGTATATATTCTTATTGTGTAGTAGACATGAAACAAGTTCTATTATATACTTCTGAATTTAAAATCAGGAATCCATCCCTGAGCATGAATTCTACTCTTTCAGGAGTGAGATAAATTTTATCTTTGTACACTCTGTTTTATATTTTTGTTTGTTACTTCTTTAAGACACTTTTCAACTGCTATGGTTATATAGTGTCTGAATGAGATGAAAATTATACTTCTAGCGAAATGAGTCCGGGGTCCAATGCCGAAAGTTACCCAGCATTTGCTCTTATTGGGTTGAAGGACAACCCCGGAAGAAACCTCAACCAGGTAATTTGCCCCAACCAGAATGTGAACCCAGGCCCGCTCGTTTCATGACTAGGCATGCTAACCATTTATGTTACAAGTACAGTATTAGCTAAATAAATTAAATAAAATTGCCTGCAAAGACGAGAACCTTAATCCCCCGCTACTTTGAGGCCCTCCATGGTCTGTAACAGGGGTAATTTTACCTGTATATTTTGTTTTCATCATGAATGCACATGATAAATAGAATCCTCAAAATCAGTAAACCATTGCACGTACACTTCTGACAGGACAACAATAGGCATTACATTGGTAGCAGCAAAGCTTAAATGTCCTAGGCAGGGTTCGAATCTACGACTGGCATGTATTAAATGAAACATGACCACTGTTAATGCAGATCTATATAAAATGAGAATTTAGTAATTATTAAAATATGTAATGCATTAGTATTACTCGTATTTGCAACGTGAGTTGAGATTTTATTTGAAGCCACGGCAAAGTTTAGCTTGAAACTTGGAGCAAACACGACTTCACGCACCGTGATCAAACTTCGACTCACTACAAAGAACAGACTCGTCGATATAAAAACACAGTGTTGCCAAGTGCGCATGTCTGGCCTGAAACTTTTATCCAGTTCTAGTGGATATTGTTCAAGGCTTCTTTGCCCTCCTCTTTGTTCGAATTACAACGAGCTTCTTGCTACTATAGATCACAATGATGTAGCTTAGACGAACACTTATTGTCCTCTAATGTAATTACTTTACCTGACTGTTTGACAGGAAAAAGAGAGATGGGTCTAATCTATTAACGAACGGTCCCATAGAAAGCAGGCAGAAGGTAAGTTGTCGATCATTTACATTCCTTGAGATTTGTTTTTAAAATACTAACATGAAAAACTTTTTGTACATGTAATTTGACTACTTTGAATCGTATTGGATATATCATTGCATTATTATAATAGAAATAATGCTCACCCAATAATATTCCCTGCTTTTGAAATTGAATATAATACTGCAGGGATGGATAACTAGGGAAGAGAGGGGTGGAAGCATGGGGAAAGAGTTTATTCCCCGTCCACAATCCCCGGCCTTGAATTACATATCTGTGACGTCCGCAAGCACACTGAATATGTATTTCCTCTCCCCCTACCATAACCAATGACGTGTGGGGGTGGAAGGAAGGGATGAATTATGTGTTCCGGCTTGTGACGTGTGGCACAATTGTAGTACAGTTTTGCATCCCTGATGTACTCGTAAATACTGAAAGACTACTCAAACTGTAAAAAAAAAAATTCTTGTAATTCAACACCTGCAAGCATCGTTAAGTTCTGTTGGATCTGTTATACTTGTTTTGTGCAAACAAATTGTTTTAGTCTTATTTCGTTTCATGACGCTTTCAACAGCTAAGTTTATTCAGCTTCGAAATATTCAACGTAGGCAAATAATGACCGACAAATATTGCTTGGAATCTCTTATCAGCGAGAAGGGGTTCTGATATACACTGTGAATCTACTGCATGAGACCCACATATTTACTTTCTTTTCGAAAGAAGCCACGCTATGAATTTGTCTACAAAGAATATTAATTATTTACAAATATGATTGGAAACTTCTAGTGCTAACTAACACAATGCATTTTAAAAAGGTGGACATTTAATTAAATGTACCAGTTATTGTGGAAGTGAGATTCCGTAAAAGTATATTTATTACATATTTGATACTGGAGGAATTGATGATGATTAATTACTTCTGAGAATATCTATACTTCATAGTGTTCCTCATTGATTTATAGGTACAATACTGCAAATCATCAGCGACAAGACAGAAGTGACAATATGAAATCGACAATATTACACTGTTAGATGTCTCTGATTGCTTAAAATTCAAAGGTTTCTTACACTCCATCGGTGATTTGGTACAGAGGCGAAATAGTTAAAAATATAAAAAAAACGTAATTGTTTTAACACAAAGAATGTGCCAGAGTTGCAATAGACTGTTCATATCGTCTGTTTACGAGCAAAACACATGAAGTAAAAATATTACTTCTATCAAAAGGACGTATATAAATTACATACTGTATGTGTACTATAAATTCATAAAATTGAAAAATGGAAATACACATGAAGAGAAACAAGTTACTAAAATAATATTTTGAGGATTCAATTTTTTTAAGAACTTTCAAAAGCCATTTTCTCAGAAGTAATATTATTGACTTAATGTGTCTTTCTTGTAAACCGACGATTTTCAAATAAAAATTGATGTCAGCTGTTAGTCAACAGTCATTTATACCTTGAAAAGAATATTTCAGCTTCCACTAACACAACAAAATCACACTTGATATACTGTCACTTTTGTTTAGTTTCTAGTTACTATCACTAACAGAACTTTATTTAATGTGAAACGTTTATGCTCGACAGTGAAATGGATAAAATGTTAAGTTTCAACATCTGGCGCTACTTGTTTGACAACGGCAATGAGTTAAGTCACTCTATTCTCATGTCACTTGCTTAGTAACATGTAAAACTTTTACATTATTATTGTATTTTCTAGATGAATGAGGTAGATATATATGGTATATATTCAGTAAAGAAATACAGGAAAAAGCATTAATTTCAACATATAAGAAGAAGAACATCGTTATGAGAAGAAAACTAAAGAAGGTAAACTTGTGAATTCGAAATTAGTTATTGGAACAACTGGACAGCTTCAAATACTTGAGGTGTTCTGTAAGCAGTAACATGAGCTGCAGCCAGGAAGTGAAAAGGAGAACAGCAATGGCAAAGGAAGCTTTTAATAGAAAAAGGAGCATCCTCTGCGGACCTTTGGAAAAAGAACTAGGTAACAGACTAGTGAATTGCTTTCTGTGGAGTGTTGCATTTTATGGGGCAGAAACATGGACATTAGGACGAAGTGAAGAGAAACGACTGGAAGCATTTGAAATGTGGATATGGAGAAGAATAGAGCGTGTGAAATGGACAGGCAGAATAAGAAAAGAAGCTATGTTGGAAAAAGTGGGTGAAGAAAGAATAATGCTGAAACTGATCCGGAAGAGAAAAAGAAATTGGCTGGGTCACTGGTTAAGAAGAAACTGCCTACTGAGGATTTAGGCTACTGGAAGGAATGGTGAACGGAAGAAAAGTTCGGGCAAAACACTGTGAATGAATGAATGAATGAATGAAGGTTGGTTGGTTAGTGGGGTTTAAAAAGGGCGCGTCAGCATCTATGGCTATTTGCGCCCTTATCTAAAATTCCTTACAGAATATAATGATTGAATGAATGAATGAATGAATACGAGTAAAATTACATTAAATATAATCTTTTCGCTGTAAGAAAAATCCTATTGTAAACAATAGCACGTGACTGAAGTGAGGCGTCATTGGCCGCTGTTTGGTGCCATAGATTCTCAGTACATGTTCCCGCCTACTGTTGTACATTCTGTTTTATGTTAAACATTTCCCGTTACTCGTCAAATAGGTCTAACCTCACTACTATGCATTCATTTCCTTAGGAAACATTTACTTTATAATTACTGTAATTAAAACTCACTTAACTTATTATGTACATTTAAGACTATTTGTTTTTCTCCGCTTTTGAGAAGGTTTCCACTCATGTTTAATAACCACACACACACCGAGGATGCAGAAGCTACACTTCAGTACCACGTGCTTATGTTAACAACTACGAGCTCAAGTGACGCCAGCTTGATACAAGAACAGACTGCCTCAGTATTATTGTATTCATCCGCGTTCATAGTACATAACAAAATATAAAAGTAGCTTTTCTTTTATATAGCGTTTTATATATGAGGGAAGTTATATATGTTTCATCGTATTTAACAACTACAATTCAATCTTTTATTTTCAAATAATACAAGATTATGGTTTCCAAATACTAACTATATTTTTCCTGCGTCATGTAAGTGTTTCGACTGGGAGCCAATCACGGGTATGACAGCAACGTGCTGATGTTTACATAAGGATTTTTTTTACAGCGAAAACAGTATATATTTCACTCTCAATCATATTCACGATCTTTATATTCAGTAAGTTACTTAAAAATTTAAATATCACAAGAACATTCAACCGAGAGTACAATTGTTTCACTTATTTACTGGTATTCTATGATTCTTCTGTCACTTTTTTTTACATAACTTAAGCATCGGAACACATTAATCCGTAGTGATATGTTTTCCTAATCATTGTTGTCATCTCAGGCGGTTTTGTTATATTTTAACAAGTGTCACAGATAAAGTTATATTCTGTCCACATGATACTAAATTATAGGATACATTTCGTTGTGGACGAGACTGTACTCGTGCCACGGTTGTGCAGAAAACGCTGACCGCACGCTTTTACGGTTCCGTTGCCCTACACAATGTGAAGATTAGTTAGATTTTTATTTCAAAGCCCCGGCCACGTCTGTCCGAGGTTTTCCTTCTACGGTCATTGTGATACGTCCGTCTGGTCTCAAACATCAAAGATAATCTCTGTCAACTTGGTTGGACTTCCTTGTTTGCAATCGCGGCAGCCAACTGATGCGTTCGAAGCTCCTGCCGATTAACAGGGACGTGGACCGCTTAGAGCCGTTAGCAGACTCAGCACATCTGCAGGGATGCCCACCATTTCATTCCACATCCCTTAAGGGCTTACTGTTCTAGTCTTTACGATCAGCTTACAGTTTAAGCAAGTGCAGCAATGAATTCTGTCGATGAAGAAGCAATCAAAGAACTCTGTGTGTATTTCATTACACTGGCTATTTATTACTTACTCCCTTATTACCATTTCGATAACATTTGCCATGGTCTTCCTTATGTTCGTACATTCTTTCTTCATGGTACTTTCTTATTTCTGTCTTCATTATTTCTTCTGTTTATTTCTTTTCTTTATTTCATCTAAACTTTATACTTTATTTCATTCATCTTTTCTTTATTTTCTCTCTCTCCTCTTTCCTTCCTTCTTTATCTCACTTTCATTTTTCTCTCATCTTCTTCCTTTCTTACTTAAATTAATTCCTTCATTTTACCACACTCTAGTATATATAGTCACGAAGCTTGAGTTGTGAGGGTGCTAGGAACAATAGACTGTGCCGGTACTATTTCGCATTGTCTGTAATGAGGCGATATTAGCGATCCTAGTGGTTAGCAACTATGGATGCATATTTACTACGTATTGAGCTTCGTGACTGTATATACTAGACTGTGATTTTACTAATCCTCCCTTCATTTTTCTCTCTCCTCTTACCTTCTCTGTTTCTTTCTTTATCTAACTTTCATTTTCTGTCTCGTTTTCCTCGTCTTCTATTATTTCTTAATTTTATTTATTTTGTTCATACTTCCTTTATTTCCATCTCTTTCCTTCTTTCTTTCTTCCTTGTCTTTATTTTTAATTTTCTCCCTTCTTTCTCTCTCACTCTTCCTCTCCTTCCTTTCTTAATTTCGATCCTTCGGTTTATTCATGTTTACTGTATTTTTCGTCTTTCATTTTTGTTCCTTGTTTTCAAATCTGAAAGTTAGAATTTATAAAACAGTTATATTACCGATTGTTCTGTATGGTTGTGAAACTTGAACTCTCACTTTGAGAGAGGAACAGAGATTAAGGATGTTTGAGAATAAGGTTCTTAGGAAAATATTTGGGGCTAAAAGGGATGAAGTTACAGAAGAATGAAGAAAGTTAGACAACGCAGAACTGCATGCATAGTATTATTCACCAGACATAATTAGGAACATTAAATTCAGACGTTTGAGATGGGCAGGACATGTAGCACGTATGGGCGAATCCAAAAATGCATATAGAATGTTAGTTGGGAGGCCGGAGGGAAAAAGACCTTTGGCGAGACCGAGACATAGATGGGAGGATAATATAAAAATGGATTTGAGGGAGGTGGGAAATGATGATAGAGAGTGGATTAATCGTGCACAGGATAGAGACTGATGGCGGGCTTATGTGAGGACGGCAATGAACCTCCGGGTTCCTTAAAAGCAAAATTTGTGAGTAAGTTTTCCTCATTTTATTTTTATCTTCTGTCTCTGCTCTACTTCTTCCATTCTTTCTTAATTTCGCTCTTTCACTGTCTTAATATTTTCTATATTTTTCCTGTTTCCTTTTTGTTACTTGTTTTCCTCACTTTATTTTTATCTTCTGTCTCTACTTTACTTCGTCCTTTCTTCTCTTAATTTCATTCCTTCACTTGTTTCATTTCCTCTGTATTTTTCTTCTTTCGCTTTCCTTTCTTCTTTAGTTATCTTTCATTTCCCTTCTTTCACTCACCTTCTTGTTTCTTTTTTTGTTTCTTATTTTCGTTCTTTTATTTTATTCATAATTTCTTTATTCCTTCTTCTTCTATTCCTCTCCTCTCCTCTCCTCTCCTCTCCTCTCCTCTCCTCTCCTCTCCTCTCCTCTCCTCTCCTCTCCTCTCCTCTCCTCTCCTCTCCTCTCCTCTCCTCTCCTCACTTAATTTCATTCCTTCTTTATCCTCTATATTTATTGTATGATTTCTGATTTCCTTATTCTTTCATCCTTTCTCCTAAATATCTATCTTACTGCGTAGGACGTGAGGTTTTCCCGGAGTTGAATATGGAATTCTCGGGTTCTTAGCCAGGTAAGTTGGGTAGTTGCTTCCAAGCTTTCGATGACTAGCTCTGCCACCTTCTTCAGGGATTGACGTGCCGAGGATCCATGTCTAGTCGGTATAGGGGTGGAACTGAAATAGCCTTGCAGATTTCCAGGGGGAATAGCTCATTTTGTATGTAACAAAAAAACTGTAATGTCATATTGGTGGAAAATTCATAGTTTTTTCCAGATTTTTTTTTTCAAATGTTTAACACTCTCTTATTCGATAACTATTGCGAGTAGGATCTTGATTTTTGTCCATATCGATAAGATATATGATAAATAATAATTTATCCCTCTGGCGTATTTCAATAGTGTGCACGGTTTTCGTGTAAATTTAATTTCAAAACCTCTAAATTCAAGCAATTGCACGAAACGAGCAAGTGACGTCTTTGCACAGAGCAGTTCATCTACCGAGACACACCGAGTTCGTTAATCTTTTACGTCTGTATCACGAGTAGAGTGTGTTAGCGGCGATGTTGCCGGAATGCTGAAACGTCAGACTTAATTTTCAAATTAACCGCAATTTTAATCACAAAACGTAATATAGGTTTTCTATTCATTTATGTGTACCCTATCGTCCCTTTCAATCTGCAAGGTTATTTCACTTCCACTCTGTATAAGCGATCAGTAGGTCTTCCCGCTACGGGCCAATCAGGAGCCAGTTCCTATTCCCGATAGTCTTCCGTGGTCTGGTTGGTTGAAGCGTGTTGATTGCAGGTTTCCACCCTTTACTCAGCTGTAGGCGCCCGTCTCTCTTAATATTATTTACGTTTAGTTGGATTTCGATGGCTTTCTTGATGACTAGGTCCCAGTAATCCGATGTCTTGTCCAAGTCGGTGGTGGCATTGAAATCTATCTTATATCCCGTTTCCATCCTGTGTTGTGTGCTATGTCGACTATCGGGATAATGTAGTCTTATGCTGCATTGGTGTTCCTTGTAGCTTACTTTCAGTTTGCTATCTTACTTTTATGATTTCTCTCTTCTCCTATCCCCTTGGGCAGGGCATGGTTGTGCCCCACGGTAAGGTAAGATGCAGCAGATAAAAAATGGTCCCTGTTTTGTGGGCATAGTTGCGCCCCATTCCCATCAGGTAGAGAAAAGGGGCATGGCATAGTTGCGCCCCGATGAAATAGGTAGAGAAAAAGACATTACGGGAACTCGAGCTCGTATACGACCAACCTTATTGATTTCTTATTAGATTTAATATTCATTAACGATACCGTTAAAATGAACATAATGTAGTTGGCAGTATTTTATTAACTGTTTTTCTAATGTTTATGCAGTGATTATCGATAGCCTACCTTAAAAATGAACACCATGAAGTTGGCAGCACTTTATTAACTGACATATTCAAATGAGTGAGCCGTTTAAATATGAGGCCTAAGCATCTTGACATATTATTAGTGATTTTCACGCCGTCTGTGGCGCATAGTGAGGTTAATTTACCACTATAATATTTTTAAGTAATTTATTTATTTTATGACAATCACTTTCGTGTGTACTATGGCCATAAGGCGCAACTATAACATGTCCTTTCTGCTACCTGATTTCTTCGAGGCGCAACTATGCCATGTCCATTCTGCTACCTCATTTCTTCGGGGCGCAACTATGCCATGTCCATTCTGCTACCTCATTTCTTCGGGGCGCAACTATGCCATCATGCCTAGACCTCTCAATTGATCACGGGGCGCAACTATGCCATACCGATCCTCTTCCTTGTTTTAAATTTGTTTCTTTCTTTTTCCTTCTTATTTATATAGCTGTTATGACTCTCCATTCTGTTTTCTTCATACCTATCTCCTTTTTTTCTTTATATCATTCCTCGTTTTATAACATTGATAGGTTGATTAATGGATGGTTCCTCATATTAATTTATTCATTAGTCTAAACTTTTGATCTGTATTCTATTACGGTTCCGATCTTCATTTATCTATTTTATCATCCCCCTAAAAGTTTTGTTCTCGCCTTTCTTACTTCCACATTAATATTTATTTCCTTGTGGTGATGGGGTATTGAATTCCGATGTTGAAGTCTTTGCCAAGACATCGAATTCGACACGTGATGTACTCTTTTCTCTTCTGTGATGTTGACAGAGTTGCTGTTAACTGAGAAATCTCTATATTTTAATTGTCGTGATTTATGGATATCGAGAAAAATGTTTAATCAGTTGTGAGGAATATGTATACCTCAAGAATAGATCATGTCAATTATACAAAGTAATAACTTTTGTAAGTTTAATTTTCTGCAAGTAAGAGAAATACATTAACAAACAGGCCTACTGAAACTTCCGCAAGAGTATAGTTCTGTTCAATAAAAACATTTCTAAGTAGAGTGTACTTAAAAGATTTTAGACTCCGACTGCTCCTGATTTCCTGTGACAAGGAATTCCAGGAACGGACTATGTATTGTGAAGGAAACAGGGTAGAGAGGTGTTTGATGATATGGTATTGATAGAAAAATGTTATGCTGTGAACGTGTATCACGGTTGTGGTGGGATGCTAAAAGTTGAAGCGAGGAACTAGGTGTGGAATTATTTAGAATCTGATACAGCTAATAGAGTGAATTACCTGAACGTCTCTCTCGTAAACGAATCCAAGATTATTGCAAGAAATACTCGGAGACATGATCGTAGCGAGGCTGTTAAAAGTGAAACGGACACAAGCATTATGAACACGCTGAAGCTTCAATGACAATTCAACACTAAGGTCACTATACAAATGTCGCAATAGTCAAAGTAAGGCATCACCAGGGTCTGTACAAAGTAATAACTTTTGTAAGTTTAATTTTCTGCAAGTAAGATAAATACATTAACAAATACTGAAATATAAAGCAATTTTATATAGGCATAAGCGTAAATACGAGACTTAAAAGAATAAATCACGTCGAAATGTTTAATTCAGTTCCCTGAACTGGAAGCATGTAGAATAGAAGGAGATTAGTCTATGTTAATGGTTACACCACAATCCACATGCAAATCAGTAGCTTTAATCAATAAGTAATTGACAGTAGATCTGCAAATAGACCTTGCCTACTGACCGTTCCGAATTACAATTTCACTCTCCTGACAGATCCAGGAAAGCAGAATTTCCAAATGCTCGTCAGCAAGCAACTACTGGGTCTAAATGCAACTTAACATAGAAAATTATTACCTTTAAAATAAAATCAAAGTTGACTGCACCTATGTCTGTAGTTCAGCACTAAAGTGATGGTATTCATTCAGACGGCCCGGGTTCGATTTCTAGTCAGGTCGCGCTGGAATATTTTCGTGGACAAAGCAGACATTGTGAAGGGTGTTTTCGAGGTGCTCCCATTTCTCTTTTTCATTCCACCAACACGCTCCCCTTCATTTAATCTACAGTAGATTAAACAACTAGAGTTAGGCTGTTCAATTAACAATTTCTGTCTTTGTACTGCGCGCATTTATTAATCACCCCTACTTGTTTGCGAATAATAATTTGTTACTTAATTAAAATTAAGTTTCATATTTCATTAAGCTTTTACACATTAAATCCGTTTCACGTGAATTTTTCCAGATCCATCTCATACCGTAATTACAGACATACAGCAACTGTTTTAACTCGTCTCCGCTTGCATAAAGATTTAAATCACTGAAATAAAGAAGCATCAAAATACATTATTCATTTACTAAAAAGTATGTCAACGTTATGTTGGAATTGGCTGTATAAAGAGACGACAATCCGGATGGCTGGGTTGGAAATACCGCGATGCACCTCTTAAAATATATAAAGAAAACCGAAAATAGATCCGCTAACATAGACCTGATTAAGTTTGCGTCAGGAGACAAAAAGGAAGTAATTGCCAGAACAGGGATATTTAGGTTATAATAATAATAATAATAATAATAATAATAATAATAATAATAATAATAATAATAATAATGGCTTTATTTAACCTGGCAGAGTTAACGCCGTAAGGCCTTCTCTTAAACTTAACCAGGATTAAAACTTGCTTACATAGTCGAACATAACTTATAACTGGATCGGAATTAAGTAATTACATACTGATACAATTTAGGTACATAATGAGATCAAAAGAGGAAGTTACATAAAAATTTACCTCATAAAATAAAAAATAAACATAGTGGAATACATATTAATGTTGTTAGAATCAAATACGAATCATATAAAAACAGAAGCCGATAATTCAATAAAAAATGTACACAGTAAAAATAAAAATAAACACATTAGTATACATATCAGTATTAGATTACAGTTAAGTAGGATTCACATAATTGAACCAGAAACCGACAATTGAATAAAATGTACACAAAAAATAGATCAGTAATAAAAACACAACACAATGGGATACATATTGGCGTTAAGTGATAAATAAACACGATTTACATGATTACACAATAAAAATAAGAAACAAAAAAAAAAGAAATGAATACAGTAGAACACATTCCATTAAATATTTGCAAAGCGTTAGGTCTGGCAACTCATCATAAGATATTTTTCTAATTTACATTTAAAGGAAATTGTTTATGGTTAATATATAAGATTTTATGCTTGTTTTGATGTTGGTACTCCAGAATTGTAGAGATGGATAGTTGCGTAGAGGCCTGTTTTTCGATGTTTGAAGGAAGTAATTAGTGGCTAAGTTACGTTAAAATTTGTATGTTGATTTCTGCCAAAAAGAAAGCAAGGTACATGTATTTAAACTCATTAGCTGTCATTTAAATTAAATAGTTAATACCATGTTTCATATCACTTTGGTATATTGTTCAGAAAGGGGAACGTTTAGAAACAGTGGGACATTCTCCTCGCCATATCTAAAAATGAAAATTTTGCACTTAATTCCTTCTAGCTCCTGACGTAAAGAGTATAGGTTGCACATTTCATTTTATTAATGTTGTAGTTCTAATCACCTAAAATATAAAAACAAATGAGAATGGATTCACTAACATAATAATTATGGGTTGTGCATTCCATTTGATCAGTGTTGTAGTAGAAGGATAAACTTGACCGTCAATGAACAATGAAGTTCCATAACTAACGAATGCATTGCGAGTGGCATCGACGCAACTCTTGTAAGGGACAATGTTGTAATTTATGTTTCAATTTTTCTGAGTGGTACAAAGAAAAACGTTCCGCGTTGAAATAATCTGCGCAATATTATTCACAGTGTTACGAAACTGCTATCATATGTTCAAACATTCCATTGCATACAAGTTATAAGTGCGTAACAATTTTGCAATACATAACTTACATAACACCTACTTACTATGGCTTTTAAGGAACCCGAAGGTTTATTGCTGCCCTCACATAAGTCCGCCATCAGACCCTATTCTGAGCAAGATTAATCCAGTCCCTACCATCATATCCCAACTCTCTCAAATCTATTTCAATATTATCCTCCCATTTACGATTCGGTCTCCCCAAAGTTCTTTCTCCCTCCGGTCTCCCAACAAACAGTCTATATGCATTTCTGGATTAGCCCATACGTACTACATGCCCTGCTCATCTCAAACATCTGAATTTAATATTTCTAATTATATTAAGTGAAGAATATAATGCGTGCAGTTCTGCGTTGTGTAACTTTCTCCATTCTCTGTAACTTCATCCCTCTTAGCTCCAAATATTTTCCTAAGCATCTTATTCTCAAACACCCTTAACCTCTGTTCCTCTGTCAAAGAGAGAGTCCAAGTTTCACAACCATACAGAACAACCGATAATATAACTGTTTTATAAATTCTAACTTTCAGGTTATTTGAGATCAGACTGGATGACAAAAGCTTTTCAACCGAATAATACTCTTAACAGGCATTTCCCATATTTATTCTGCCTTTAATTTCCTCCCGAGTGTCATTTATATTTGTTTATATTGCTACGAGATATTTGAATTTTGCACCTCTTCAAAGAATAAATTTCCAATTTTTAATTTCCATTTCATAACTTCATTAATACGTTTCAAAAAGTCACCCTGGGTGGCACAGTCAGTATAGCGCTGGCCTTCTGTGCCCGAGTTTGCGGCTTCGATCCCGACCTAGGTCAGTGGCATTTAAGTGCGCTTAAATGCGATAGGTTCATTCCCTAGATTTAGTGGCATGTAAAAGAACCCATGCAGGACAAAATTCCGGCACATCGGCGACTCTGATATAACCTCGGCAGTTGCGAGCGTCGTTAAATAACACATAATGAATTAAACGTTTCATAAATATAAGCTTAAATGGTTTTTGCGATGTTTTCTGTAGTGACATTGTATTATACACTCTTGTTTTATAGTGAATTCTGTATTATCTGCTTTAATTATGCAAATAAATATAGAACATGTGAGAATGTGGCAATCCGAAACGGTCACATACATTTTAAAAGCTTCGTGCGCGGCTCAACAGCCTTATTGGACGTAGAGCTGACTTTTAAACTGCAAATACGCTGTTAGCAGCTGTTTGCTGTCCTCTTTGTGAATGTTAATTTAGAAAGCTATATACCTAGAAACTCTTCGCCAGGTTTGTTTGGTTTCTCACCGCGTGTCAATTAAAAGAACTGACGTTTCGTTTACTCATTCGCACCGCCGTGTGTAAAAGTGAGTCTACTTCGTGACAGTTTTATAAAAAAAAAAGTTATGTATTTTCCCTTAGAGGTCAGTGTTTCTCATATTGAACATTAAATATATATTATGCTGCTCACAACCTGACTATTACTGCTACTATTTCGGCCACTAACGCTACTGTAACTAGGGACCGGATATTTATGTAATTTCATATAATATAGTCCTTTCAACCTAACCGTATATAAATAACAAATATTTGCGAATCTCGTAATTACCATTAATATATTAAAATTTGATACTACATATTTTTACATATTTACCCCACATTACATATTATGGCTTGGTATTACATAAATCTACATATTTAGGGGTTTTATTCATTTTTACTTCTCTAAAAGAAAAAAAAACTTCTGCTGGGGAAATTTACAATTTGAAATACACCGATTTTAAAAAGCTTTTTTTACCTACCCAAGAAAGGATATATTTCGGGACGAAACATAACGTCCTTAGTTCCAGAAAGTAATAGGGGCACTCACCCCATACCGCCCACTGTAAATATGAGTGAACAAAAGGCAACCTTTCTCATACAACTACCTTGTATTGTAAAAAATCACTCAGAAAGTAGCGTTGCCTTCATGCGGTGGTGTGGGATGAGGATGACATGATTGTTCTGCACACGTCTTAACAAGCCGTTCCCATGCAGTTTGCAACCTTACTTACCCTCTTCCTAATCCTTCCAGGGAAAACCCGTATCAAATGTGACATGAGCCGCAATAAAGTCGCCGAATTTTGAAAAGAATCTGCAGTAAAGGAAGAAACTGGAAAGATGTTGAAAGATTGAAATAAATAGTAGACCTATACGGAAATGGGATTTTCCGAGCAATTAGAAAGTATGGTTCTCGGCAGCAATAATCCTACCCTTCTAAATGAGACAGGAATGTCACTTTTCAAACAACAGTTTGTAAACGCCTATAGTTTGAGGTTTTAGTAGGTACGTTGTTTCTTACAGAGAGCAGCTAAAATGCATGTGTGCCACATCTCCTATTTTCTCCTAATCCAGTAAAGCGAAACAGTGCTTGCAGTTGTTATGTCATTCATTTCACTCAGTTCTCTAGTTTTAGTCGGCCTACTTACAGTATAAAGTGCAAGTGTGTTTATCTACTGCTTTTAACTAACTAAAATGACCCCTGTATCTTTAACCCTAACGACAAAAATAAAATCATGGATTGCGATGGACGAAGCTTTCACTACAGATAGAAAAATAGTAATGTGTCAAGTGTGTGCGGTAAAAAAGTCGGGTGCTCTATGAAATCACAACTGGAGAGTCTTATCTATCCTATACCTGCCAGATATTGATATTAAATATTTTCATGATTTTACATATTTTGGTACATATTCAGCTTATTATTCTTACATAAATATGTACATATTTCACACCTTGATATTACATAAAAATCCGGTCCCTAACTATCAGCGTATTCCGAATCTCACCGGTCCGGTGGCATCAATGACGTCACGTTGCAGCGAAATAAGGAACAAAACTGCTGGAAGGATCGATGCTGTCATGGCGACAGTACAAGTCGTTTTCTGTGCTACGCTAGCAAAATTTTGCGAAATTTTCGTACTCCCATCTCGTTCAAAGAAAAGACAGCATAAACAATTTATTTCTTGAACCAGTAGTAATAACTGGTCCGTTGACATGTTCGCTCATAAGCCATTAACATATTGTTTTTACGTTGTGCTCATTACAAACAATACAGCAGAACTAAAGCAGAGCACACCGCCATGACACAACAGTGCACGATGTCATTCGTCTGCTAATTCCCGCCCTATACAAGAACCAATCAGATTCACTGATGGCGGCTGATAGAGACTGCCACCACCTCTGCAAGTTGATGGCACCGGTGCGACACCGGTGGAGCATCAATGACGTCATCGGTGGAATTCGGAACACCGTGATGCCATCGGATTGCTCACCGGTGAGATTCGGAATACGCTCTATTACTGTCGCTACTACTATTCCTCGTGTTACCTCTACTGTTACTAGGGCCCGGTGCACACATCGACATCACTTTGCATATCTTGGTACATCACGTTCCAGTGTCTGCCGAATGTTGATTAAGATTTAAAATTCCATTCATACAAAATCCAAACAATTCAAACATTACAGGAAGGTAATATGACAGATTAGAGAGTTTTCTCACTCTCGTCTCCGGCTAAATGTCTTAACGTTATGTTCACGTCAATAGTAACGTATTTGGTGACGTTTGTTCATGTTCATAAAACTTTGGAAATAATCGTTAAGGTAAGGGTCTATAATACGATATTTCGCGTTCCGTTAAATTATTTATCATGTCGTAGCTCTTATGATAATCAATCACGCTGTAATTTTTTAATTGCCAATGTCTGAGGAAAGTAAAGAAAACAAAATGAAAATATTTTTTTGAAAAGTGAGAAAAAATACTAACTTCGATGTGATCTGTTCAGAATAGACATTTACACCTTGAAAAGTTGGTAACCTGAAAACTTTAAACAAAGAAGCTTTTCTCTTGGCGGAGTACTCGAGACTGAACCTTTTGTCTGTTAGAATCGCAATGAAAAATTCTTTCCTGAGCCTTCTTGTATTTCGACGTGAATAATTTATTCAACTTGAATGTTCTAAGTAGATGAATATCGTCCACAGTGGTAAAACTCAAACGAAATACCATGTTTTAACACCGAATTAGGCCTATGGTAAACTTCGTTCTTATGCACGTTATCCGCCTAGAGATATCGGGTCCGTTATTTAAATAATGTGAGAGTGAATGGCTCTGATTGGCTCTTTCATCAATGACGTCAACATAGAGTTAAGCGTTTAGCTTATCGGGAGGGTGAGAAAATTCTCTAAAGAATCTTAAGGACTTCTGTCATCGGCTTCTACAGCTTGTGAATGATGAGGACAACGTCCATAACCCAATAATAAATAATAAAACAAATTTTCATGCACCGAGTTACGTAAACAAACAAGATTTCTGATATTGTGTTGAAAATACCCCAACAGTTACACCAGGAAACTTTACGCAGTGCTGATATCAATGTATGGTGCTCATATAATCGTTTTAAATTATTGACCCTTTCTTTCATAAAGTCCGCAGTGGCCATTTTGTTGAAGAACATTATTAACATTGTGATACCTCAGATATTCTAGCACCCAGAGTTGAATAAGGACACATAGTTCTAACTGGATGAAGCGACCAGCCATACCGCTGGAGTATCAATACGGTGCCTCAAATGTTTGTTTCCGAATTATCTCATTTCCAGGTACGCGTATATCGTATTCTATGGCCGGCAAGATCGCCAGATCTAACAACGTGATTAATTTTTGTATTCAGTCATCCTTCACCATAACATATCGAAGAACTTAAAGAATTCGTCGTGAAGTGTCTCAAATCCCCGTCGAGATGTTGCACCATGTAATGGGTTCTCTATGATCAAGATTCAAAGAATGTGAGCAGCTAAATGGAGACCATCTTAGGAAAGTAGCTTTCAAAACTTCAGAACTATTTTACATAGAAACAAAATGATATTTTTAATGCAGTATTAATCATTATATCACTTTCTAAGACACATTAATGAATATAACTTTTTAAAGACACATACCAGTATTAAATGTCAATGATTTAAAATCATTCGTTTTTGGTTTCTGTGTTTAGAGTCCCGCGCCGTGGCGTCGTGGCCTAAGGCGTCCTGCCTACGACTCGCGCTACGGAATGCGCGCTAGTTCGAGCCCTCATGGAAGAAGACATTTTCTCGTGAAATTTAGGCCAGTGTATGGGACCGGTACCCACCCAGCATCGTGATGTACAGTACTTGGGGAGGTAGAGAAATCCGGTTATGAAAGCCAGTTATAACAGCTGGGGAGATCATTGTGCTAACCACACGATACCTCCATTCTGGTTGGATGATCGCCCACCTCGTCGGCCTCGGTAGCGTAGTTGGTATAGCGCTAGCCTCCTATGCTCGAGGTTGCGGGTTCGATCCCGGCCCAGGTCGATGGCATTTAAGTTTGTTTGAATGCAACAGGCTCATGTCAGTAGATTTACTGGCATGTGAAAGAACTCCTGCGGGACAAAATTCCGCCACACCGGCGACGGTGATATAACCTCTGCAGTTGCGAGCGTCGTTAAATAAAACCTAATTTTAATTTTCGTCGTCCTCTGCTTCGGCATATGAACTTGAGGCCAGCAGCCGGCTGGTCGGTCACGGTAATTCATGGACTATCTTGCCTCGGATTATTGTTGTTGTTATTATTACTATTATTATTATTATTATTATTATTATTATTATTATTATTATTATTATTATTATTATTGTAATCTTCTACAGTTCTCTGTCTAACTTTTCTCGGAATAACTCTGGTAGATAATACTATCAGAATTGTGTGTCCTTAATGATAATAATAATAATAGCCTATTTCTTTATCCAAGCGTATATTTTTATGTTTTTCTATAATTACCATTAATAAAATAAAAGATACGCGCAATGAAAGTAGTTTGAAATTCATGGGAAGTAATGCGTTTAATTATTTTATGTTAAGCTTAAGTCACATTGATATTCTGCCGAGCTAAGGCTATTTAAAAAACGAATTCTGACTCAAATTAGCAATTGATAAAACATCTAAGCATATTGTGCATATTCCTTTCCATCAGTAATCTTGTTCCATGCATGTTATTTTTTCTTTTCATTCAACCACATCCGATTTACGAAGCGTGGATTCATCGAGGCGTAGAGATGTATTGTAATTTAAGCGCTCATATAGTCGAATTTTGGGATAACAACAACTTTCCCTGATTTCTAGAGTATCGAACGAGAACAGTCGTGCTTGTGGTCCGTAAAACGGAGAGAAATAACACTGAATTATATACGGGCAGGTAAGTTTAAAACGACCCTTTCAGTAAAATTTGCACTTTTGAATCATTTTATCGTCTATATGCGTATAATCCTAAAACAAAGGAATCCTTTCGAAGGTAAATATGAATTGGCATAGATATTATTGCTGGATATGGGCGCAATGTTTTGTGATGTTTTAGGCTTTATGCTCTTTAACCTGTGTGGAAACATTGTTTTGTATGTTGTGTATATATTAATAATAAACTTGCAAAATTACGACTAGTGAAAACAAAATTTCCTTTGGGTTTGTGAACTTAATAAACTTAATTCTTAAATATATTGAGTATCCGAAAAACAGGCGGTCCGGCTTCTAGTCCCGGTCAGGTCTAGGATTTTTTATTGACGCTTGTGGCGGATAGGGTCGGTATTAGGTTTTTTCTCGGGGTTCTTGCGTTTCCTCTTCATTGCTCCATTTAATCAGTCAATAGCATTCCCCGAACGCCGACTGGAGACGCGCGGATAGAGCTGGACTAGGGACGAGTGGGTTACATATATTTTACGTAATCTATGTTTTATGTAGTCTGTATTTTATGTTATCTATATTTTATGTAATCTCTAAATATTTTATGTAATCTCTGATATTTTATGTAATCTCTAAGGTATCTTCTTTTGTGTTGTTCTGTAATCTATCACATAATTTTGTATTTCATATATATTGAAACCTGGTTGAGTGGAAGAGAAGGCCTTAAGACCTTAACTCTGCCAGGCAAAATAAAACTACTACTACTGCTACTCGAAACATGGGTACGCAGCAAACCTTAGTGTAGTCAGCCGGTGTGGGTTTGGGAACGCGTCTAGCTTGAGTATTAAAGCAATAGATCTTGAAGGGCAGCAGTGATCATTTCAATTCAATTCAAATAGAGAATTTGGGATAGCTACGTTTGTGATCAGGTGAGAGTGTTAGTAAATTAGATTAAATTTTTAATTTCCGTAACTGCTACGATTTTATAGACTAACATATTAAACTCTAACAGTTTACTGAATTTATGAAGTCGTTATTTAATACATATCGTTTTCAGCAAGTCATTTAATTAATCCACTTTTAACATAGAAATTGAATACTGCTATGAATGAATATATGTTTATACGAGTATAATACTCGTACAGTTTGCTTCAGGTTAGGCGTTTTACACGTGCAATACGAATATTTAGTCCTGACAGTCGCCGGCAATGTGCGCCTGGGTCAAGCGAGTCCATTAATTTACGCCAAGGAGTGTTCGAGTTAGTCAGTCGCTTGCATTCAGAGCGATCGAATGTCTCACGTCCTGTAGAGCGGTATGTTTCAAATACAGTAAAACTGTACTGCATTTCCTTACTGATCGCTCGTCCTTATCTCTACTCCGGAGCTCTCCCCACTACTCCTATTATTTCCCCTCTTTTGAGCTGTCAGGACTAAATAATCGGTCTGTAAATGCATTTTTTAATGTTCATTCAATCACAGATATGTAGATTTTAAATTTAAATTAATTTTTGTGATTAAAATTATGAATAATATCATCCATAAAACGCCAGAAGCAGCACACCAGTGTAATCCTCTGAATTAGTTTTAGTGAGTAAACATTTTCCTTTGCTTGAAGTAGATTTTTTAAGACGTATTTTAATTTTCCCCCTTAAGATAATTGAGACTGCAGGAAGTTCAAACTAACGAATGTTGTATTTTCGTAATCCATGTTCATTTTGGAGTGGTCTCCAAAAATAATTTCTTCCACACTATTTTGTTATTGTTGTTTAGTCCACTGTCCGAAGACAGGTTTGAATTTCATAAGTAACACCAATAAGGCATCACTTATGAGGCAACTAGGCCAGGAGATATTGGGGTAGGGTGGCCAGTTTCTTTCCCCCTCCAATGCATACACCGTCGATTAGCTACATATTCCACTAATCAGACTTCAGACACATACAAACGGTTGTTGTGTGGAATTTATATAAAACTTTTCGGTTGTGTAAAACTTTGTTTTAACATGTTCTTCATAATGCGCAACTACAATCTTCTATGGCATCTATGCCATGAAAGTGCCTTCACCCTTCTTCGTTAGTGTTGGGTGGATTTTAGTTGAGAAAGGAAAGTCCTCGTATAAAATTTCAAAATATTCTTCTATATAAAGCGTTTAAAATCATACAGATTCGCCAAAGACTGCAGTCAGGTGTGAGAAGGATGGGAAGATGAAGAGAGCAGAAGTGGAAGGAGGGAGAAGTAGAAGAAGAAAAGTGGAAGGAGTGAGACGTAGAAGAAGAAAAGTGGAAGAAGGGGGAGAAAATGAAAGGAGAGGAAAGGGACAGGAGAAGCGGAAGACCAGAAGGTAAAACGGGATGTATTAGTGGAAAAAAGAGAAGAGAGGAGAAAGAGAAAGAGAAGAAAATAAAGGAGGAGGGGAAGATAAGAAGTGAAAGAAGAGGCGGAGAAGTTAGGACAAGTAGAAAAAGAGGAGGAAGAGGGGAAAACGGGAGAAGGAGAGGAAGAAGATAGGAGAAGTGAAAAAAGAGAGATAGTGAGTGGTTTCTATAACTGCGAGATGCGAGTCTTCGCACCTCGCAACCATAGAAACTACTCAATATATCCTCTCGTGTAGTCCGGATTTGTGCGAGGCGGGCCTCACACCTCGCATGCGTCGGTTCAGAAATTTAACAATTTACTTCCCTCCGGGAGAAAGACTTGCCAAAGATTTTGTCACTCTTCTAAATGCTAGGATATACTTGATACCTTCGCCGAATCCAAAATGGTAATCATTAAACCACCAAAGACTAGTTCAAGAAGATAGGTAAGGAGAAATGACGAGAGAGTAGGAGGAAGGAAAAGAACGAAAAGAATTAAAAACAGAAATTCTGTGTTAATAAGCTAGCTGTTATATATATACATACTGAGTCTCCAGGCAGGAGGCTATGTATAGCCTGAGTATAGCTCAGCAGCATTCCAATGCAATAGGTACGACTCTCTCCCTTCCTGGTAACGCTCTTCCCGCCTCTGATGACAAACACGCTGTTCGATTGTAAATGCCATTAACACTAACACTAAAACTAACACAGTAGCTCATTACACACAACGAACTCCAAACTTAATACAGAGTACACAATAAGACTGTCACACTAGACCAGTAGTGTCAGAGTTGTAAGCTCCAATACCGGTTGTGGAGCTAGCTCGGAGCTTCAACTTGGTTATGTCTGTGGAAACACCGGAGCCCGCAACCAGTCTAGTGGAGCGCTCCGCTCCGTTTAGTCCCTGTCTGACATCGCTGCACTAGACACTCATATTATGGCTCAGACAGCGGACCGTTGTTACTCTATCTGCGTAAATAATCTGCGGGTTGCCGAGCGGACAATTGTCGCGTTATCTGCATAAATAACACTGGTCTACAAAACTAACCTTTGTTTCATCAAAAATGAAAATATGCGTAACTAGACCACTTTTTCATACTGATTACAAAAATAATTTTTTAAATTTTTTTCTAGCACGTACAGTTTTTACAGTGCAGTATATATGTTATTGCGGCAGGATGTATTGATATCGTGTAAATCTAAAACCTAAAATATTATGAAATAATAATAATAATAATAATAATAATAATAATAATAATAATAATAATAATAAACATAGCTTCTGTGATTAAAATGTAGTTGACTTCCTTTTTTACGGTTTCTAGAGCATCCCGGTACAACATCCATCAGTAATCCGCCATCATGAAATGATTCCAGAAACCTTGGTAACGTTGCTCCATTGACTTTATATTCTGGTGGAAACGTTCCCCTTGCTCATCGCTTATTACAACAAGGTTTCCTGGGAAGAATTCTAGATGGGAATGCAGGAAATTAACTTTTAATGACATATGACACCCAAGTTCCTTGCATGAGTGGAGAAGTTTTCGGATATCATTCTTGAAATCGGAAGCTTCCTTCATGCCTAAGAAATTGCTGCAAACCCCTTTGAAATTTTTCCAAGTTGCTTGTTGTTTGTCTTTCAGAATAGTAAAGAAAGCTTCATCTTTAACGATTTCTCAGATTTGTAGTACAATAAAGATACCATCCTTTAATTTTGCTTCGCTAAGTCGAGGAAATTTGTTTCTCAGATATTGAAATCCTCGTGACTCTGTCTTCACCATTTTCTTTACTATGCACTTTAACAATCTCAATTTTATATGTAGAGGAAGAAGAAATAGGCCACAAGGTTTTGGTATTTAACAGAATGATCTCCTGGTTCATATATCTTCCTTAGTTCCCAGTTCATGTTTAATATAGTGCTGATCTGTATTGCGGCTATCCCAAAGGCATCAGAAACAGCAAAACTTTGTGAATTCAGCTTGCATGCCCATCAACATGCCAAAAACCTTGAGATCTCCACAGATATTCCACTGTTAACGATCGTAACAAATTGTCTCTAGTAGCAGTTTCATGTTGTCAAGGATTTTCTTGAGATGCATAGAATGGGCAATGGGAATGGAAGGTTTCAAATTATCATTATGGAGAAGTACAGCCTTCAGACTTCGCTGTGAAGAGTAAATGAATAGTATCCAATCTGATGGTATATACTCTTGATGCAGTTCTGTGAATAGGACATTAAAAATTACAAATTATAGTTTATTTAACGACGCCCGCAACTGCCGAGGTTATATCAGCGTCGCCTGTGTGTCGGAATTTTGTCCCGCAGGAGTTCTTTTGCATGCCACTAAATCTAGTGAAATGAGGCTGTCGCATTTAAGCACACTGCACTACTCAGGATGACAATAGGACATTAATGTTATGACAATAAACCATTGGATCATCAACCACAAAAAATTGCTCTAAGTTCTGATTCCTTATACGGAAATGGCAAAGTCTGACATCATCCTTTAACATGTTCTTTTCCTTCAGTCTAGAAGCAAGAAGTTCTGCCTCGCATTTCAATAAAGAAAGATCTGTAATTAAATCATTCAGTTCCTGCTGATTAAGAGATTTGGGCTCTGAATTTTTCTCTGGGAGATATTGATCATCATCTAAATTCTAAACTCTGATCAAGTATGAAACTATCAACACATCAAAGTTGCCAGATGTGGCTACTTGTCGCCATTCTGGCGCCTTTTAAGTTCCTTGAAGCGATGAAAATTTCCATTTGACGACCTGGCTACTTTTCTGGCGTCTTTAATGTTAAACTTATAAAACAAATTTAATTAAAACCTTTTTTTTTACAAGACTGTGATCCCTTGTACTTAATATTCTTCAGAACGTAAATATTTTTCAGTTATTGTTGTGCCGTTAATTTTCAAAAGATGGCAGAATAACTGTCAAGGTTCGTAGAGAACTTCTCCAGGTTCTGACACGGGGATCTACAACGTGTATGATCTGTGATTTACAATGATGTTTTTAATAACATAAGTTTAATTAAATGGAATTAATTCATATAAATATATTACATTAATGGGCTAAATAAGTCGATTTTATTATCAATTAAACTTTTAGTTTAAAATATATGTAATCCATTTCTATGCTTTATTTCTAAACATCGATAATAAAATTAATAGAAAAGATGTTGAGCAGTAAGCCATTAATTAATAATAGCAGGAATTTAGTTATTTACAGGGCCTATCAGGAGATTCTTTCACTTAGTTGCTTTTTTAACTGTGATAACGTTTATGTAGCAAATGCCGAAATATGAGAGATGCAGAAAGTACAACAAGGAGTAGAAGAAACGGCCCTGACTAAAGATAATTGTAGTTTAATTAAAATTATATATTCAAACCTCAAAATTGGGTACCGGTGTTTGTCATAATTCAAAATCACTACCATTTAAAGATACACCTAATGCAGAAAATTAATATTTTCAGGCAGGCTTCAAGAGGCTACAGATTTTAAGAAAAATTCGAATGAATCTATATGTAAAGTATGTAATATCTGTAAACAACAGAATACAGGTTGAACAAACAGCAATATGCAAGTATCAAAGACACACATAATAGCTGAATAATGCCATTTAATCATCATGTATCTGTGTATTAAATAATATTAACAATAAAATTATTACAAATTTATGAATAAATAGGTGTAAATGGTTATGTTCATAATTAGAATGTTTTTTTTTTTAATTTATTACTCCTTTCACTATCAACTTCAGAGTTAATTTGCTACTTTCTGACGCTTTGTTAGTGTATAGTTGGAGACATTAATCTGGAATCATCTGGCAACCCTGCATCACATTCTAGCTCTTCGAGGATCAACTAGAGACAGAAGAATTTCAGATGAATTGTTATAATCGCCGCGGCCTCAAGCTTAACATGTCGGCATCATACAATAACGTGCGGTGTGCGTTTAAAACATAATTGTGCCGACCGATTGTTGCTCTGTAGCTTTCACTCTAAGCGTCACGTTGTCACGTCTATTTCCTCGATAAGAATAAGCACTAGTTTGTTATATTGTTAAATGACTATTATTATTGTTTCATATACGAGTACGTTGGCATTCTTAACTCTTAATAATAACTCTTTAATAATAATTTGTAATCACATACATTAATGTTCGTCCTCAGCACAAGACATTGCAACCTCGGTTTTAGTCCACGTGGATAGAGATGGGAACAATATATCGGTTTTAACGAAATACCGATATTTTCGTTTTGATATATCGATATCGAAATTTTGATTCAATATATCGTGTAATATATCGGTTTTCTCATAAATTTATCGGTTTTTTATATTTGTTTTCGTTTTTGTGGAATTATTATGAACAACAAAATCCACACTAGTTAACTTCGATAATTCCCTGAGAGATGGTGTTAATGAAGGTGGGCAGTTACATAATTGTGCAATCTTGAAATATCCTATCCAATCCAATCAATGCCTTTCTCTGATTGGCTGGTCTAGAAGTCGAATTCAAACTATTTAATATGCAGTACCAAATTCAAAATCCAACTTGTACGAACGTGAGACTGAGACGGGAGATTTATCTAATACTGTTTTAATATTAATTTCTCCAAGGCAGGAGCAACTGCCACTCTGAAAAGGAACCGTTCGACTTCAAAACTTTTATTTCTATGTTTTGAAATGGAAAAAGAAACAAGGATGTAATACTGGTTTGAGATTTGTTTACGGCTAGGATTTCTGTGCACAACCTAATAGTGACATTATTTCCTTATTGTGACAGCGACGTGAGATTCGAACTCACGACCAGCGTCCCGCAAGAGAGCAGATCGCGCGGGCTCCACGGAGCATTGAGGGACGGCGCGCGGCGGAGAGAAGAGAGGAGAAAGGGCCAACGCGACGAGGGGAGAGTGCGCGCGCAGCTGCTATGTGAGGAGTTAAAGGGGGACGGACTCTCCCGACTCTTCGAGAAGTCCGTCGAAGTGGAAAGATCGCGAACTCGTACTTTCTAGGCTACGTCGCTGTGGCTATAAAAGAAGAAACGCCAGCGAACTCGGGCAGTGTTTCAGTTTATTCAGTCAGTGAGTAAGCCAGAGCAAGCAAGCCAGTCTTGTGTACCGGAGTTCGACTCGAGTGTGCGTCCCTAACTGTGTCAGCATCCGAAGGCCTGAGTTCGAGTGCAGTGGACCGCAGTTGGAGGGACCTGAGTTCGAGTGCAGTGGACCGCAGTTGGAGGGACCTGAGTTCGAGTGCAGTGGACCGCAGTTGGAGGGACCTGAGTTCGAGTACAGTGAACTGTCTCTGAAGGTCTGTGGTTCGAGATACTGTGAACTCGAGTGACTGAGATAGAAGAACTGTGAACTGAGAACTGATAGTTCTGATTTGTAAATAGTGCTTTGTAAATATTAGTTAAGATTAACAGTTCATTGTTGTTCGTAATAGTCCAAGTAAATTGTCATTGCCGTCAGTGGAGTGCTATAACGAATACTGTGTTGAGTGAAAATCCTATTGTTGACGAGAGCGTTTAAGGTGAATTGTAGAAAGAAATTATTGTTGGAAGAATAAAATCCTAGTGTTGAGTTGAAATAAAATTTACATTATTATAGCCTATATTTTAGTACATAAAAATTTTATCCCCATAATCAACATCATCATTATCATCACCACCACCATTGAGATTTGGAATGTTGGAGTGTAACAATAATTTGCAATGGGAACTTACTATAGAAGGTTTGTATCAAATCAATTGTGAAGTTTGTTAAAACTTGTAACATTCTGTTTACTTACATTTAAAAATGAATACAAGTACTGCTTACTGACATTTAAAAATGAATACACGAACTGTTTACTTACATTTAAAAATTATTACGTTGTTATCTACAAAAGCGCATTATATGTGTATGCTCGATCGAATCCTATATAAAATTAGAATAATTGAATCGTGGATTGGGAAAAACTGATGGGGATCCTAAAGAAAATTGGAGTGGATTGGAAAGAGAGAAGGCTTTTCAGTAACCTACAAATGAAACGAGCCAAAGGAGAAGAAATGTCAGAAGCAAGTGAAATAGGGAGAAGAGTACGACAAGGATGCACTTTATCACGTACCCTGTTCAACATCTACTTGGAGGATTTAGTGAAGAACTGTTTTCAGAACATGGGAGGAGTGATAGTAGGAGGAAGAAGAATAAAATGTTTAAGATTTGCTGATATGGCATTGTTAGATAATACTAAAGGATAAGCTACTATAGCTAAATGACAGCTGTGAGCAATATGGAATGAAGATAATTGCCAACAAGACGCAAACCATGGTTATATGAAGAAAAGTGAAGAAGGTGGACTTGTGAATTCTAAATGAGGCAGTAGAGCAAGTGGACAGCTTCAAATACTTGGGATGTACTATAAGCAGTAACATGAACTGCTGCCAAGAAGTCAAAAGGTGGATAGCAATGGCAAAGGAAGCTTTTAATAAAAAAAGGAGCATCTTCTGCGGACCTCTGGAAAAAGAACTAAGGAAGAGACTAATGAAGTGCTTTGTGTGGAGGGTAGCATTGTATGGGGCAAAAACATGGACATTACTAAGAAGCGAATAGAAGCATTTGACATGTGGATATGGAGAAGGATGGATTGTGTGAAATGGACAGACAGAGTAAGAAACGAAGCTGCGTTGGAAAGAGTGGAGAATGCTCTGTTTGCAGTGAAAGATCTGCCTTTGGGCAGAACACTATGAATGAATGAATGTTTGAATGTCAAATACTGACTCATATAGAGTTCACTTCATACTTTCCCATTGTATCATTTAAGCTCATTTTACCTCCACCATAGGTGATTTAGGTTAGGAACTACATAATAATGAAATTATGATATTGAAAATGTATTGTTTATCGTTGCAATTTTGCATTTAATCTTTTGATTGTTATGATGTTAATTTCAATTCTAATAAGGAATAGGCTATTAAAATGTAAGTTTATTGTAATAAATGTACACCCACAAATGTAATTGTATTAGTACCTATTAATTTGCTTATGGGATAGCGATATATCGAATCGTTTCGATATACCGATATATTTTCTGCATTATATATCGTTTATCGAAATTAGGTTTGCAATATATTGCAATATCAATATATCGATATTTAAATTATTTCTCCCATCTCTACACGTGGATTAGACAAGTAGATTCATTTTATGATGGAAACAGGTTATTGTTTGCAACATTGAAATTGAGGCGAGTGATTGGAGCGGCGACAAAAGAAATTGAAAACAATAAGACAAGTGAATTTCAAATTTAAAAAAAACTGCCGAATTTTACTCACGAGGCTGCTCAAAGACCTGCCGAATGTTAAGCATGAGACCACTCAAATAAAAGTGGCATTGCCTTTGTTTTCTTTTCTTTTCTGCTGTGTCAATTTAATATAATCAAATAACACCGCAAACTAGCTGTGGATGTTATGAGAATTAAACAATATAAAAAAATGTTTAACAATTGTGCACGTGCACATAAAGTGTTCTATCTACTTAAAACGAGAGAATTTTCTGAAGTTGTTAACACCATTTTCACATGAATAACAGTCTATCATTTCCCCTAATTATCTCAAATACTGTACGTGCTAGAAAGAAACTAATTACAGACTTCAAATCAGCAGTCCAAACTTAACAGCAAACGTTCTGATGGGGGCAGATAAAAAAGTTAATTTTTTTCTTCCACCATGTTAATAATGTCAAAAGAAGTGCTTATACAAATTTTGGCCACTCGACCGCAATTACGAGGCCGTCCAGAAAGTTGTTTTCCCTGGAGCCGTTTATAGAAAAAAGCACAATTACGCAGAAATATTAATTGAAACAGATATAGCAATTGTTGCGCTATTGTCAACATACCCCCCACTGGAATTGAGACATTTGTCATGCCATAGGATCAATTTTTGTGTCGTAGAAGTCAGCCGCCTCAGATCGGAACCAGCGTTTGACTTCCTCTGCACCTCTTTCTGTCGATCCCATGATATGAGAAATGTCTCAATTCCGATGGAAAATATGTTGAAAAATAGCTCAAAAATTGCTGTGTCCGTTCCAATAAATTTGTCCAATTAAATTGTGTTTTTTTTTCTGTTAGCGGCCCCTGGCGAACATATTTTTTACGGCCCTCGTAATTGCGGTCCAGTGGCCAAAATTATGTATAAGTACTTCTTTTGACATTATTAACATTGTGGGAGAAAAATAATTTAACTTTTTTATCTGCCCCCATCACAAATCCGCATATTATTACTTTTCTGATGAATTTTCTTTGTAGACCAGGTAATCTGGCTTTCACCGTGCGGCCAGTTCCCCTGTAGCATTCAGAATCTTAACAGTAGAGGTCTTCAACTGAACACTGTGTGTGTGCGTGCGTGCGTGCGTGTGTGTTTTTTTAATCACGAAATTGATTTAAGATGAAATGTGCATATAGACATAATTTCAATTTGTTAATAATCCTGTTTCAGTTCTCCTATCCGTTTAATTCAATTTTATTATACTATTATGTAGGTGAACTAGTTAATTCAGACATGTATTATCTCAAACTCCTCTTTGATTGGATTGAACTGTTCGCCATGTTAGCAAGTCGTGACGGTTCTCTGTTCCACCAGATTATGTTCCCAGTCACATAATAGTCGCATTAAAGCAGTGGAAATTAATGGAACCAATATTTGCCGAGGATAGTGTTGATATGCTTTCAAGATGTACTCCTACCTCCATAGTCTACGAAGAACGTAGTACGAGATTCCTCCTTCGCTTTATGTTTCCAGCACTCAAACCGCTATCAATGTGACCAAGATTTACCAAATTCTACATTCAGGGGACTCAGCCAGGCCCAATCATTCTACCAATCTACCATTCTGACTGATTAGGGATTATTATATGTATTATTAAATGATTTAATGAACCATTATTCCATGTGTCTGTTTTAATTTGACAAGTCGGCCCGTTTTCTCGGTTTGTGATATTTTACAGCGTTAAATAGCAGTAATGTTGTGAAAATTGAATTACTTTATTTCGTATGTGTTTTCAATTAGCCTACATGTTCTTACTCCAGGCTTGTACATATCTAATGCTTAGAGGTAGTAGTTTTTGGTAATAGTGATAGGCGCAAAATTTTTCACAATTACATTCGTTTCTTTTTATTACTTGGTTACTTAACGACGCTGTATCAACTACGAGGTTATTTAACGTCGATGGAATTGGTGATATCGAGATGGTAATTGACGAGATGAGGCCATTGATTACCTGACATTCGCCTTACGGGTGGGGAAAGCCTAGGAAAAAACCCAACCAGGTAATCAGCCCGAGCGGGAATCCAACCCACACCCGAGCGCAACTCCGGATCGGCAGGCAAAAGCCTTATGTTTTTAGCTTTGTTAATGCTTGAAGGCGACTTATTTACTCTACGAACGTCTGGCTTGTTCAGAGACGTCATATAGTATACTAGAATAACATGGAGCGCTAGTGTTCTGTCCAAAATTGAAATCGATCCGCGAATGTTTACGCCGCCATGTTACTAGTAGGAACAGTAGCGGTAAACAAGATAGTGTCATGCTTTTGCTTTGTTTTGTCGCGGGTGTTCTTTGTGAACAATGTGAAAGTGATGTGAATTGATGTGTTAATTGTATGAATTTTTATGTTTTGTAAATATTATTGTAGTCGTTATGAAGTGATACATACATACATACATACATACTTACATACATATATACATGTTCTGCCCATGGGCAGGTCTTTCACTGCAAGCCCAGCTTTCTCCAATCTATCCTAATGTCTGCCTTCCTCTTAGTTTCCGCTATGATCCACATATCTTAATGTCGTCTGTCATCTGATATCTTCTTCTGCCTCGAACTGTTCTTTCGTTCACCATTCCGTGGTTTGTAAATATTGTAAAATGGTGCTTTCCTGTGCGGCATATAATTGCATTAACACATGGCTTAAAGGATCAGGAATTTATTTTCACCAGTAAGTACACACGCTTTAAAATAATAAAATTAAATTCTGGAGGCTACATTGAAACTGTAACAAAAGTATATACAATTCTTAGGTACCGTAGTTGAAAAAGTTAATTAAAAAAACTAATTAGACATCAATCTGTCCTTACAGGTTCCCTTTGTAGAAGCTCGAGCTACTTGCTAAGTGGCTTGTGGCTATAAAAGAGATAAATTTGTGTCTTCATATTATGTAAAATTGTGTTCAGCTCATTTTGAAGATACAGATTTTTAGGAAATGAATGACAATAGAATTTTGAAATATGATGCTGTATCATCCCTGTTTAATTTTCCAAGCCACTTTATATTATATTTTCTCTGTTGTTACAATATCAATATCATTAAAAATCAAGCAATATTTTACGACAGTAAATAATATTTAATTGTTAGTAGCGTTATATCAGACTAGAGAAGTCTCATTGAGTGATTTATTTAGCAACTAGCCGTACCCGTGCGCTCCGCTGCACCCGTTAGAAATAAATATAAAGTAATTACATAATTAAAATAGGACGTTTGATCCAGGGAACATTCGTGTTTGATAAAAGAATAAATCGTTTAATATGTTACTTAATTTAAATTGCATCCAAATAATTAAAATGCGATCATTTTGGTCCGGAGACCACTCATTTGGTGCAATGACAATTCCTTTAACCTGTTTCTTAATTTTTATTACATGCAACCATAGTTTAATGAAGATTGACATCATTTAGATTTAATGTGTATATTTTATTTTACTTGTTATAGGTTTCCATTGAATTATGGTAATAACTTAATTTTAACCCTTGTTTTCTATGTATTCAGTAAATGGCGCTTGGCCCACTATGGTTGTGAACCCTTCAAATAACTTAAATTATATTATATAATATTACATATTATATTTATATTATATTATATTATATTATATTATATTATATTATATTATATTATATTATATTATATTATATTATATTATATTATATTATATTATATCAGAAGTTACTGTAATAACATTATAGCATTATGTCCATCTAGAGAAACTACACTTTCCAATGGTGAAATAATAATTAATTATACAAATCGGTTAATTTAGCTTCCGATATCACTTCATACAAACACAGAAACATTCTCTGTAGGCTATCTTTCATAGCTTTCGATTGTTGCTGTCCAAGGCCCCTTATAGACGAAGTCATTTGTTTTTTAATTCATTACACGGCCTTAGATGGCAGTTATTTTAATTTTAAAAGTCATTTATCTCATTAAATATCAGTCCTATAAATATTTTTCAAGGAATAAAACTTATCGAGAATTATTTTTAAAGAAACTTTTGTTATGTAACATTTTTCACAAAAATCAATAATAAGCGAGATATTTCGATTTATTTAATTCAGGCCGCCTTATAACCCCCCTTTTAAATAATGTATTTTGAATGCCATATAGCCTAAAATCTAAGTTACAACGAACTTAATTTATATTCCAATTTTCGTCGAAATCCGTTCAGCCATTATCGCGTGAAAAGGTAACAAACATACAGACAGACAGACAGACATACAAACAAAAATTAAAAAAAAAAAAACGATTTTCGGTTTCAGGGTGGTTAATTATATATGTTAGGACAAATTATTTTTGGAAAGTCGAAAATTACCAGAAAAATTTCGGCTACAGATTTATTACTATTATAGATGTAGCCTATGTTGTCTTTGTTTTGCAGATATTCCTAGTATATTACTTTCCATTGGGAGTTATAATGTAGATAGTTCACCTATAAATAACCCTTTTATATTTTGCCGGATACATCTTATTAAAAAACCAAGGAATGCCATCTTATTGATACTACATATGTGCATAAAAATTATGTACCATCATTCCGCAAGCAATAATAATAATATGCATATGTATTAAAAATAACAATACAGTATGTAAAGAAATAGAATAATAAAAATGTATGTTTTTTTTTTATTTTGCTAAAGTGATTATGTTTAGTTTCCAAATCTTCATGTTACCTATTATTTTCACTGTACTAAGCACCGGTACTTTTTATAATTTATAGCATTCCCTTTATTAATTGAAGAATGACTTATAAATGCAATGAGGCTACCCTTGGGCATTATATTTTGCCAGATTACTTATACCCTATTCTCTAAAAGTACCGATAATATAATTTTCGATTCTCTCAAACTTAAGAACAGGTCTATACTGATTATCACATCTTTATTCCACTTAAGAATTTGATTATAGTAAGAGCTTATGTAAAAAAGGAGCATATATTTATGTCTTGTAATCTAAAAGTAATGCATGTGAATATAATTTTCAGTTCTCTAAAACCTAACAATATACTGATTATTGTAAAATTATACATTTTATAGTGTGTATTATGTAGGCCTATGTATGGATGCATGAGCAGGTTTTTTGTAACTTGGCGCGTACGTTTTTTTCTTTTCTTTAATGCTCTGTCGCATCAATAAAACTTTAAATGTGTTTATTTCGCCCCAATTCTACGCTAAACGTCGTCAATTTTTTTATCATTACAGCCTTTAAATTACGTGCTTTACGTACTAATGTTATGCGTCTACTCTCTATCAACAAGGCTGCGAGTGCATCGTTCAATTTGTCCCGGTTTCCTCGTTCTACGCAGCGGGGACTGTAGAGGCTTGGGCTTGTTATGCTATGTTCCGGGGTTGTCTATCATCCAGGCGTACCATGAAAGTCTTTGTACTGTAACAGGTAACCAAATATTTAAACGTGTATCAGACATAAATAGCTTTTGTTGATACCGTTTTACATTAACAGATTGGATAAAATGCGCTATTGATTTTGTACTGTAAAACGTTCAAATTTCGAACATACCTACATTTTTATTCTCATAAGGATAACAGACTGCAATATAACAAAAGCCTTGAAAGTAATGTTATCTGAATTATCAAAATGAAAAAAAAAACTTTATAAACGATGTGGCATTCACCTCTAAACTATCACGAAAGCGTTAAAACAATTAAATTCCCATCTAAAATGTGTTATTATTGAAATAAAATAAACATACGTAATAAAATAATTTCAAAAATATTAACAAAAGTTGGTACATTCTTAAGTAGTAGTATAGAATTAAAAAAAAAAAAGTTGTCATTTTATGAAAGGAAACAGACACGATCCTTCATTCTAGGAAGAAGAGCTTCTGTATCCCAAGTCTCTGGTATACAGCAAAGAACATAGTCTAGCTTGAATCTAACGTTTTGAAAATTATACCCAATAGAGCTCCTTCGCCACGTTTGCAGATTATTTTGCTGTTCCGTACATTAAATGACCATCGACTAATTCAGCATCAGTGAATCCTTCCATTACTTTGGTGAGTGGGCTCCCTGCAAGGTTAATATCCCTTAGTGACCATAGGCAGAATTATGAAGGGGGTCTGCATCCCCCCAAACTTGTCTGAACTCTCTTTTTTTTATTAATGTTAGAAAATATTGAATTCAAAAGATCTTTTTTTGCTTTTGTTTATGATTAAGTTTCTGTGCTTAAATTGATAACGTGTTGGACTGTAATATTTGTTTTAAATTTCTGAATGTTTAAGAATTTATATCTCTCATTTGAGGAATGGGAACACTATAACGTTTCTTTTGTAACAGTCTGTAGGCCCTACTCATGTGTTAAACTTCTACAGGTGTTCAGGCCGTAGATACATGATATGAATAACTTACTGCACAACAATGCAGAAAAAAGAAAAGTGATCCCGGTATAATGTGTAAACTTAAAGACGAGATTAAATAAAATAATTAGAGTTCACATTTCATAATATATCTTCAGGAAGGTAAGCTCATATAAAAAAGTTTCTGTTAGCACTGTTACGTAGTTTTGTTGATGTACCTAGAGAGAGAAGAAGAGGGAAATTGTTTTCAATTATGTCCTATTATAATTTGTAGTCGACCTGCAGTTCAAGCCCTATAAAACTCGGTCCGAAACATCGCGGATATGGATATAACATTGTAAGAAACATGCCCCCCAAAAATACCGTTATTAAATGATCATATTCCGATATACTGTACCACGGTCAAGCTATAACGGGGGAGGAGGTAAATGATGTCCTCCATAACCCCGTTATATGGGGATTCTAAGTTTTAGCTTCCCCCCCCCCCCCAAGGAAACGGTTCTCTCTCCGCCTATGTTACTGACTAAGAAAGAATGTTTATACTAGAGTACATGTAGTCCAGGGCTGGGCACATTACGTGATTCTGAGAAATGAGCGCTGTTTGCTTTAAAGAGCGGTTCTTCCGAGCGCTGTGACGTATGCGTACTGTACGTCATTCAGTGTCGGTGCAGTGGTGACTCTGCAGTATGATGGCGAACGTTGAAGACGGAGCTTACGCTCATACATTAAAGCGGCCCGCTAGTTCCAATGCTTTTAATGTATCATGGAAGGAGGAGTTCTTTTTCGTAGAAAGCAGTGGATTAGCAAAGTGTTTAATTTGTCATAAAACACTCCAAATGATTAAGAAGTTCGATATCCAACGACATTATTCTTTACAACATGCTACTGAATATGACAAATAGGGTTGGTAATGAACGCCATAAATTAATACAACTTAAAGAAAATGTTTCTCAGGTACATTATATTAGAGTAACTATTTGATATTTATATTGCATTATAAGTTATTATGCATGTAGTAATATATACTGTACATTTAAATTAAACAAGTTTTATGTTATATCATAGTATAGTATATTACAGTCTATATCATATCATATCATATATCATATCATATCATATCATATCATATCATATCATATCATATCATATATCATATCATATCATATCATATCATATCATATCATATCATATCATATCTTATCTTATCTTATCTTATCTTATCTTATCTTATCTTATCTTATCTTATCTTATCTTATCTTATCTTATCTTATCTTATCTTATCTTATCATATCATATCATATCATATCATATCATATCATATATCATATTGTTGTATTAACAGGATGACAATAATGCAATTAGTGAATCGGCTATAAGAATTAGCTACAAAATTTTCCACGAAATTGCAAAGGAATTGAAAACATTCAACGAAGGTGAATTTATCAAGCAATGTTAAATTATATTGGCAGATGAACTCTGTCCACAGCAAGAAGGGGAAGTGGAAGCCATACGCTGTCTCGTAGAACCGTGGTGAGGAGATTGCTGTATGTGTGTATGGGTTATGTAAATAAGCGTAATGATTTGTGTGTGCGCATAGAGCGAAGTTTTTTTCATTAAATTAATAACAGTGTTATAAAGTCTGTACTGTACAATGGATTGATGTAATATCCTTATAAACTATTATGTACTGACAGACTGAATGAATAGAACAACCGTGGCTCTTGTTAAGGCTGGTTCACAATAAACCGGGAACGAAAACGACAACGAGAACTAGAACGGAAATATTGTTAAAATATATGCTTTTAAATGTGAGCATTCACAACTAAGTATTGTGAATGCTCACATTTAAATACATTTATTTTAACATTATTTTCGTTCTCGTTCTAGTTGTCGTTTCCATTCCCGGTTTATTGTGAACCAGCCTTTATATTAATGCAGGGAAGGTAGCTGTAATGCGAGTTCGCCACTGCGTGAACGTTCTGCTCTGGCTTGTCTTGCGGAGCGAGAGCAGCTCTCGCCGGCTAAAGGCTGGTTCACAATAAACCGGGAACGAGAACCAGAATGAAAACGAGAAGCAGAGGACGTGAATATGAAAATTGTTGATTCACAATAAACCGAGAACGTAGACGACTATGCATATTGATATGTATGTCAATAACGATATGTAAAGTCGATATTACGCATTCTGATGTTATTTGTGTATAATTGACCAATGGCGTTCTCTCATGAGTACAAGGCAGCCAACATAAACACAGATTAACCAACTTCGAAATTTCAACTGAAACATTTCATTAGGTACGGTACTATAAATAATATATGCCCATGCATCTTTATTATCACAACCTATTTTAAGTCTACCATAACGTAAAATAATTAGAGAAGAAACATTTGTAGTAGAACAAAAATGAACACAACAGTAGTTATTTAATTGAAGCATGAATATGTAGTGTGTAATACAACCAATATAGTAATAAAATATGATTCACTTATGTTCAAAGATGCAGCTATTGAAAGCCACGTATTCTCCTTCATTTTCTCATCTTTACACGAGGCGCGCCGCTTATCGTAAACGTGAGGATCAAAATTATAATCTCATCAAATAAAACTTGCTCCATGATGCACAGCACAGAACAAAATAATGCATAGGTTATGTCATGGTCTTCTTGATACAAAATATACGACGACAAAATGGCTTTTAGATGGCAATAGAATGAATCTAGTGGGCTGTGATCGGTAACGTGAACGCCAAAGTTGAAACTTGGCCAACCCTTCGTTCCCGATCCCGGGCTCCGGCAAGCTTTTCGTTAATTGTGAATACTCACATTTAAATGTACACATTTTAACAATTTTACCGTTTTCGTTTTCGTTCCGATTCTCGTTTCCGGTTTATTGTGAACCAGCCTTTCCGGAGCCGCTCTCATGCCCGGCCCTGATGTAGTATAAAGACGTAAATGTATTTAAATTTACAGGCGTAAAAATACATAATACTTTTATGGAAAACAATCAGAGCAAGGGAAAAAGTGAATAGAGCATTGTTTTATAGGCCTATTTATTTTTCTTAAATATCAAAATGTTCAACATACATTCCTAACGCTCTGTACACTGTAGCTCCCTCAGTTTTGTCCGTAGACAATAATAGCAACCGAAGTCTCAGTGAATACAGGAGTAACAGTCGCTTTTCCACATTAATAATTAATGAGATATGTCGGAGATCAACACGACAAGCTTTTGCAACTATTAAACATCTCTTGGAAGTGTAAGAACAGTCTTCAACTATGTAAAAGCAGATCTGAGACGGAAAATGAATAATTAAACGCATACATTTCAAAATATCATCGCTAAAGAAAATATTGTAAAATACCTACAGCTCATGCATTTTGTCAAGACACTCGCGATGTGCAGTGCGGGAACAATGTTTCTGTCGAGGGGGTAGGAGTGGAAGGTAAGGTCGGGCGTGTGTCTACCGAGTTCAAGGCAAAGAGTAACCCATTCCCCTATAATTCGTAAGTAGACTCATCCGATCTCGTGCGCAGTGTCTTGACAAAAAGCATGAGCTGTAGCTGTGAATAATGAGGTGTTTTAGATAAATCCGAGGAATTAAGTTAATATACGTTTTTATTATGCGTCTTCGTTGAATATAAAATTTCCTTTATCTGTTTGACATTCACACACAACGTACTGTTTGTGCTATAACCTTCAAAGTTGATAGCGTATTAAACGCAAGCTTTCTTTTACTTCAAAAGAAGCATAGTTATAAGAGTGCTATAAAAATTTTACGAGCAACTCTTTACATGCATTTATGAATTATTCACAGTTTACAACAATGCAATTCTTAAAAGTGTGTACCAAGGGCCTTTCATTAAGTTAGAGAATTTACATAGGTTTTGACGTAACAAAGATGTTTGGATATAACATTAAATTTCTCAAAGCTCGTACATGCAAACCTTTCTACTATAAAAACTTATCTTCTCAATCTGCATCGTAAACATCTACATAAGGTAGCTAACATTCGCTTAGACGATATTATGGAAATTTTAAAATAAGATATCTAGACCTAGTGTTTTTATAAAACCAGTTTACGTTTATATAAAAATTGATACGTCTACGTCTGTCTGAACACATGCATCAGTAGTTATACAGCTAATAGTACAGCAGATATGTAGACTCTATGTTCACATTTAACGAGATGGATTCACCGGATGGGGACTCGAATTGGACTGCCTGCATCAGTGGTGGCAACTTATGATTTTGAAGTTACTGGATATGCCGTGTGCTCCTCTATACAGTGATAAAAAGTATGGAATATTGCTCATAACTTCTTAAATTTTAATTTTACAAAAAAAAGTTATATACAAAATCTGTTGGAGATAAACCATACAATATGGTATCAGTGTTCGAAAAAAGTTAGTTATTCATACATACAGGGTGTGGCAGCAAAGTAAATTTTTTAATGCCACCCCATATTGAAATCTACATATTCCGAATCTCCATTAAATTTTACGTATGAATGTGTAGCAATTTTATCCATTCATCCGTTTCATATCTTTTAACTATTTATTAAACTTGTTTCGTTAACTTCATACTTGAGACAAAATGAGTAGTGTAAAATCATGTTGAATAGACCATAAAACTAAACAAAACACTATTACTAACCAAAATTTACCACAGATTCTTAAAATGAGAACTATTCACAGCCAAACTATGTCCCAGGTTATAACGAAAACTGTCCATTGTGATATGAGATGTAACAGATCAGTCATGTAACTGTGAGAAAGACAGTGAACTGTTGTTATGATAAACTGGGACATTGTTTGGCTGTGAATGGTTCTCATTTCGAGCAACTTTTGTAAAGTTTTGTTAGTAATGGTGTTTTGTTTAGTTTTATGGCCTACTCAACATGATATTACATACTATTTGTCTGAGGTCTGAAGTCCACGAAACAAGTTTAATAAATAGTTAAAAGACACAAAACGGGTGGATGGGTAAGCTTTCTACACATTCATACGTAAAATTTAATGAAGATTCAGGATATATAATTTTTAATAAAGGATGACATTTAAAATAATAAAGTTTACTGTCACACCCTGTATGTCTAAATAACTAACTTTTTTCTAACACTGGTATCATATTGTATGGTTTATCTCAAACAGCTTTTGTGTAAAACTTTTTTTTTGTAAAATTAAAATTTAAGAAGTTATTAGTAATATTCCACATTTTTTAACACTCTGTATAAGACTGCATATAACTGTACTACTATCAGCGTTCAGGAAGGGGTGCGTTACAGTAAGGAAAGGACTGTAGTTGTAGGGGTAATCACAATGATACAAATGAGACAATTTATGTTATAATTGTTATAACTACCTGAGATAGGCTACGTCATGTACAATAAATAATGAGATGTAAATAAATTGTAATGAATTTGTATAACAACTTCTACAAAAGATAAAGGACTGAAGCACAAACATTATTGGAAAACTGAAATATTTGTGATATATAATTACTATTTGATACTCTTTATAAATTAGCTGTATCGGTACTTCACGTTAAATAATAAAGTATATTCTTCTAAGTTAAAACAATTATACTCTACTTGAATTATATTGTGTCACGAAGTATTGGAAGAAAGAGACAAATACTGGTACGTAAATACATTAATTTACACATGACAACTTTTACGGTTGTTTGAACCCTTATGTAATATGCAAAATAGTCTGGAACACAAGAGGTACAAGTGCAACGTCTTATTATAAAGTGATTATTTTTAATAACTTAATTTTAAAATTCTTTACAAGCTGAAAAAGAAAACAAAATAATTATTTTCTAGGTTTTCATTTCATTGCTCTTCTATTGCAATTGCAATGTGTGTCATGTTAAAACACATTTTATTAAATTTCAAAGGTTCATTTTTCTCCTTTCAAAGACCTGTGCAGACGTTTCACGTTTAGTTTTAGATATGACATTCTTAATATCACGTAATATTACGTTAGCAGTTACAATCCTTAAATCTGAACATAAATGACTATCAGTCTACTCCTTGGACTAGATTTATTAAGTCTCATGAAAGGAATGATTCTTTACATCTATGCCGTACATTGATATTAATTATGAAACACATTTTAATTTTATTTAAAATAAGAAGTAAAAATTGAGGACATTTTGATGACTTCGATGTTCTTTACTCTTGAGCATGAGGTCGAGTGGTACTCTGTATTATGTTTATGCAGGGGCATCATTTTATTTGTCCACACCTGTGGAGTAACGGTCAGGGCGTCTGCCCGCTAAACCAGGTGGCCCGGATTCGAATCCCGGTCGGGGCAAGTTATCTGGTTGAGGTTTTTTCCCTCAACCCAATACGAGAAAATGCTGGGTAACTTTCGGTGTTGGACCCCGGACTCATTTCACCGGCATTATCACCTTCATATCATTCAGACGTTAAATAACCTAGATGTTGATACAGCGTCGTAAAATAACCCTCATTTTATTTTTACTTCAATTTTCTTGTACCTGAGTTTTTAATGTACTTCACTCCCACCCCTTCTACTAGTAAACTTCCAACCGTTCTCTACACAGAACCAAGGCCGCGTATGCAGTCAAAGTCGCTTTACGATAATAGTAAACAGTATTGAGTTAGTGAGCATAGTAAGTTCCAGAAATATGTTCGCATTTTCCAGTGACGAAACAGTTTTCAATGTTGAAACATATTTTCGCACAGGTACTGTCGTCCGTTCGCCTACATCGCATCCCGGTTTCCCCCATCCGCTTCTGCTCGCCCCTCTGTAAAGGCTAGTGGCTGGACTGTCGTAGCTCTTTTCTGAAAATATTAATTTCTGTTAGGAATTGGACGTCTACGTAATATTATATTGTACAATTGTTTAAAATAACTTAAATAAAAGGCCTCGTTAAGCAATTAACTGTCATGTGATTTCCTCCTTTTCTACGACCCTGCGACAAAACCACTTGGATGGACAGTAGATGCATGTCTGAATAATTTTATCTTTTCGGATCCGGCGGAAGTGATGATTGAATATAAAGTACGTAGACGTGCTGTAGACAGTATAATATACACTGCATAATGAATACGTCCGAATGGATAGGCCTACCTCAGTTCGTGAGTAAAAACACTTATTGTTAATATAGTACTGTATTTTGATTAAAAAAACCTAATGAAAATTATCAAACTCAAAATCGCGATATTTCCTAGTTTACGTAAATGGATGAACTGCTTTTCTTCCCTCCTATACCTAGTAAAGTGATTTGTTTGTAGGCTATTTTACGCCAGTATCATGGAACTCCAGTCGTGGAAGGGGGTAACAAACGGTGTTTCCGGTTCTCAACTTTTAATCCAAAGGTATAGCCAGATTAATATTAAAAATGTTAGTAAAAATAAAATGATATCCCTGTACTTCCCTATCATGTCTAGCGTAAATCTACAGGCAAGAGAAGGATAGAAGCGTAAGGTTCGAACTCGTGCTCTTGCTGAAACGAAATTGAAGAACAGCACGTAATAGAACGGGATGACATCGCTGGCCTACATGATGGGCAGCCACCGCAGAAACTAGTGAAGTAGACCAGTTACGTAATTCAATGAAAATGTATGTTGCCTTGCTCGCTCTCATTCGACGCGTCATCGCCTATAGGAATCGTCGCCCGTCCCTAAGCCAATTAGCCGAATTGCACATCTGTCACTTTCAACTTGGCAGGGGAGTTGAGTCTCGGAGCTGACCGTATTTTATGACGCACCCTTCTGAACGGACATGATGTCACACTTAACTGGTGCAAATCTGCCATCCGATAACGACTTTCATTGAATTTTGGTAATGTGCATGTAATTTATTTAAAATACGGAAGTGATACTGTGTAGACTTTGAGTGAATCGATCTTTTTAATCCTTTCAACGTTCGAAAGATTTTCAATAAAATTTTGATAATTACTGTTGCGTTTATGGAATAACTACACCTAGTTACGATATAAAGATCTGTCTATGACAAATTTACATTTGTTGACATAAAAAAGTTTAAAAATAAAAACAAAATATCCGTTCCGCGACAGCCCACGAACAGCGAAAGCCTACCAGACGACTGCTGGCCAAACGTCCACGTGCCTTAGCAGAGAGGAACGGTCATCCAACTACACTGCTCCTCCTATTTAGTAGAATGCGTTTGAGTCTGAAGAAAGCAGCCAAACAGGACGTGGTATGTTGTGACGAGAATGCAAGCCTCCGCATATTGGTAAGGCATCATGTCACAAACACGTTCACGTCTGAGTATTTCTGACAAACTGAATATTATTCAATGCCTTGTGAACGGCGCAAATATTAAGAATATTACTGGAAATTTTAAGGTAATATTTATTTATTCATTCATTCATTCATTCATTCATTCATTCATTCATTCATTCATTCATTCATTCATTCAATCATTACAGTATTTCATAGATAGATATATTCTAGGAAATAAAAATAATTTGCATTAACATCGTATCAGATTCACTTTTTATAATGAATTAACAACTCTTAAATACCCTTTTTCGTATGATCGTTATTTTACTGTCCCTAATATTCCTTGACTTTCATGCTCTAGACATGATGCTTGCTGATTGCAGAGGATTTGCTACGCACGTTATAATATCTAAGTATGTATGTAAACATTGACTTTCACCTATATCGACGGAGCTGTGTAATACGGTTGTAACGTGTGGTTGATAATCACCCCAGCCAATACAGATGGTTTACGAAACCTTATTTCGCTACTCATTGTAACTCCCTAAATTCATCACTATCATGAACAATTCCAACTTCAAGCAGAAAGTGATCGATAACTTCGTTCATAGGAAAGAACGTGTACTGGATATCTTTTTCATTTAGAAGTAAATGTTTTCAAAGAAGATCGTAATTTGTGTACAGTATTACCACTGTCTAGTATATACAGTCTGCATTCTATTCTTCACCTGACATAATTAGGAACATTAAATCCAGACGTTTGAGATGGGCAGGGCATGTAGCACGTATGGGGGAATTCAGAAATGCATATAGAGTGTTAGTTGGGAGGCCGGAGAGAAAGAGACCTTTGGGGAGGCCGAGACGTAGATGGGAAGATAATATTAAAATGGATTTGAGGGAGGTGGGATATGTTGATAGAGACTGGATTAATCTTGCTCAGGATAGGGACCAATGGCGGGCTTATGTGAGGGCTGCAATGAACCTCCAGGTTCCTTGAAAGCCAGTAAGTAAGTATATACAGTCACGAAGCTCAATACGTAGGGAATATGCATCCATAGATAGTTGCTAACCACTAGGATCGCTACTATCGCCTCATCACATACAATGTAAAACAGTACCGGCACAGTCTATTGTTCCTAGTATCCTCATAAACTCAAGCTTCGTGACTGTATATACTAGACTGTGGTATTATTTTAGTATTTTAATTGTTCATATGACTCTGATAACAGCTGATCCACTACATATTTATTTATTTATTATTCGTAATTGTAAAAAGCAGTACCATTCCTCATATTTCGTAACTTAATTTTTCTGTCGGGGTTAAACGTGTGTTGCATGTCATTTTCAGAATGTAAAAGTTATACATACAGCGACATCATTTTATTTTACTTCAATTTTTATTGTACCTGAGTTTTTGAATGTACTTCACTCCCACCCCTTCTACTAGTAAACTTCCAACTGTTCACGACACAGAGCCGAGGGCGCGTAAGCAAAACTGAGTTAGAAGTATAGTACGTTCCAGAAATATGTTCGCGTTCTCCAGTGACGAAAGAGCTTTCAATATTGAACCATATTTTCGCACAGGTACTGTCGTCCGTTTGCCTACGTCGCATCCCGGTTTTCCCCACCTGCTTCTGTTCCCCCAATATAAAGTATAGTAGCTGGGCTGTTTTAGCTCTTTTCTGAATACATTAATTTCTGTTAGGAATTGGACGTCTACGTAATATTATAAAAGTGTTTAAAATAACTTAAATAAAAGGTCCATGTTAAGTAATTAACTGTCATGTGATTCACATCCCTTTCTACGACCCTGCGACAAAACAACTTGAACGGACAGTAGATAGCATTTCTGAGTAATTTTATCTTTTCGGATCGGGCAGAAGTCAAGATTGAATTTACAGTACGTAAGGTACGTAATCTGTTATAGAGTAGGTACAGAATTATTTCAACATGAGTTAGGCCTACTCGTACGAAGGACGAAACTGGTAATTGGAATTAGGTACAATAGTCTATAGTGTGATAATATGCACAAAAGAAATGAAGCCTGTATCGAAATGAACGACCACCATTTTAAAAAATGTGTTTAAATATCCATATTATGATTACTTTTCAATTTAACTTCATTCTCTATATTGCACGCTAATGTGCTGTAAAGTACAATATACATTTCATAATTAATACGTCCGAATGGATAGCTCAGTTGGTGAGTAAAAACACTAAGTGGTAATACAGTACTGTATTTTGATTAAACAAAAGCCTAATGAAAATTATCAAACTCAAAATTGTGATATTTCCTAGTTTACATAATTGGATACCTACTTTTCTTCCCTCCTATACCTAGTAAAGTGATTTGTATTTTACGCCAGTAGCATCGAACTCTAGTCGTGGAAGGGGTAGCAAACGGTGTTTCCTGTTTCAATCGTTAATAGAAAGGTATAGCCAGATTAATATTAAAAGTGTTAGTAAAAATAAATTGATGTCCCTGTATAAGAGTCATTCCACGTCAAATCGCACAGCAATAAAACACGACCTTCTCGGAAATGGTCGAATTTTTTTTCATGAATTCCAGACATCAAATAAGGAGACCCGTATTTTTTTATTTTCACAATTATTAATTATTTGTGTAGTTATGAATATTTGAAGTTACGCAAATTATGCGCGCACTCTTGCATAAACTCGCTTGGAACTTTGTGTCTACATATAATTGAGATTTGCGGTTGGGCGCATTTGAAAGACGAAATACAACACTTTTTATTACTTTAGGCCTATCACAAATAAATTTAAAATTTGGCCTATTTTTTTAATCGTTTCTTTTTCAAAGCAAAATTACTATATTAAATAGCCAAGTTAAAAATCTGAAAAAATATAGACTTGTTCGCTGATGTATTATCTGTAAACTACTGCATTTATAAATATGGGATCGGCACCCATACATTTGTAACAATTTATTTTCCGGAGGCATGCACGCGCTCGCGATGCCCAGCTAATGAACTGCTTGCAGCCATAGGCTAGAAGGCTGCCCGTGGAAATTTCCCGTTGCATCAGATGTCACCATACTAATCATCAAATGATTAATACCTTAAGGAACAGTAAATATCTTATCTAAAATTATTTTATTATTGTCAGCTCAGGGGGAAGCCCTTCACAGTTTATACTGTAATATAGCCAAGTGTTTGATGATAGCAAGACTGGGTAAGGCAGTAAACTTTATGGCAGTAAACAGATGGCAGGAGAGAAAAATAATCAGTTTGGGTTTGAATTTCGCGCAGTGACGTGACTTCTATACAACATGAGTGATGGTAAAGATCGCGTAATATATAACAAGTGTTTAAATCCATTTACCTTCCTAATCACGCTTTTAAAAAGAAAAGTACACTAAGACGCGTAAGTCGCGACTTATTGATAAAGCTCAATTTAAAGGAGTCTTTGAGTGTGCAAATATGTGATTTGTTCCGTAAAAATCAATCAATTTCCGCATAGGTCAGATGAAATTATATGTGAAGCCGGTAGTTCTTGTGATATTAATAAACATGAATCAATGAAAGTGCGGACAGGGAAAGTGATTATCCCAGTATTTCTTCTAGCAGTTCTATGGATACAGTGCTAGAAATCAGTAATATTGAGGAATGAAACAAGAGTTTGATGTCAATAGAATCCCCTATCAAGAAAAGAAAGATACAACAAAACGATACCCCCGTGAAAAGTTCCAAAGTAAAAGGCTCCCTAGCATGTTAAGTTTTTCATGTAGAAGATGCATCATCATCCATTCAAAAGTCAGCCATATTTTATTTTTGACGGAATGCAAAGAAAGTACAACCTGAAAATTACATTGTTATTGCAGACTTTTCTGAAAATTATTCATTTGTAATACAAGATTCAATACAAGGTGTGCATTGGAACATATGCCAAGCCACAATACAGTACAATTTTAATTTTACTTCCTACTTTATTTTATTTTATATTCTCTTATAGGCCTATTAATATTATATCTGAACTGTGACCGAACACGAGCGCTGCTCATTCGGTCTCTAATTTTGTTAATACTACTGCATCTCCTTTTTTTATATTCATTGTATTATTTTATTTCTATTTCTCTTATTTGTAATTATATTCTTTATTCTGTATATTTAAATAAATAAATAAATAAATAAATCCTTTCGTAGTATATTTCATAGGAGATACAGAAATTCGTTACAAATGTAATGTCATCTCAGAAACCATGAAACATGACACCGATCCCTTTCACTTTCTTCAATCCGAAGCAATCAATTTCTTAAAGCAAGAATTCAACGATGTGAAAAAAATCATCTACTTTTCCAATGGATCAAGTTTACAATACAAAAAAAAAAGAATTTTAAAAATAATTGCTTACATGAAGACGATTATGGAATTAGTGCTGAATGACACTTCTTTGCAATGTCGCATGGTAAAGGTCCATGTGTGGGCATTGGAGATACTGTTAAAAGACTTGCCACGAGAGTTAGCCTATACAAGATCCTATAACAACACAAAAAAAAACTGTTTGATTAGTCACAAAAAACATTTCTAACGTGTCATTTATATTTTGTCCATTCAATAAGCACAAAAGCCACACTGAAAATTTGCAGGCCAGATACCATAATCTAAAACCAATAACTGGTACATTAAAATTATATTCTTTCATTCCGTTGTCAAAAACTGAAGATTTAGTAAAACAATTTTCTTTCAAGAAAGAAGGTAGGCGAATGAAAATTTAAAATGTGAATGAAAACAAACATTTGAAAAGCATAATGTACAATTATTTGAAGATATCATAATAAGTAAATTAGCAGTGTTTCCTCGAGTAACTTGATCCGTACTGGGTGTAATGTTGCAACGTTCAGTCAATTATCCAGCGCCGATAAACCTCTTAGCGCGCTTTAACGCTTCCCGTCCACTGCTGCTGCGCCGACCGCTACACATTCTGTCATAAGTAATTAAATTTCCATTAAACTATTGGAGATTCTATTCTGATTTTTTCTGGAATTATTAAGAATACTTCAGTGCACCTATTAGGCATTTTTTTAGATTTTTAATAGGGCTATTTCACATTGATGTATATGTTTTAAAAATTGAATTATAAAAAAAATATTTGAAATAATTATATTAAAATTAGTTAGTAAATATTTAATAAAAGACAGTACTTTAAGCTTTTGAATGCATTTTTCAAAAAAATTTTAACATCAATATCGTCAGAAATATGACGCTTTAAATGTTGCATTGTGCGACATTTTTAACGAATTTTAACATGTAATATTTTAAAAACATGTGGACTTAGGAGGAAATAAAAGTACACTTGTTGGTTTATGAGACCCATAGAGTTGGTAAAAAAAATATAAACGCAATCAAAAATATGAAGATCAAAATTTGTATAATTTTGTGCGATTTGACGTGGAATGACTCATAAGTCAACTGTAACTACATTTATATACGTATAAGGTATACTACGAAATACAAAAAATTAAGGGATTGATTTTACACAATGGTCAAATTCATTTAGAATCTTTAATTATATTTGAACTAAAAGTACGTAGTGTATCATATTTATTATGAATTTCCATACAATCCATTAAGATATCTAACTTGAATGATCAACTGTGGTCCGACGCTGTGCCCAATGGACAGTGCGTTCTCTTCCCAATGAAGTGTTTCGATTTTCGATTCGCATTGTGGGTGGAAACTACCTCCATTCCACGAACCGGATCTTTGTCCCTTGTCTTTTAGTTTTTCTGTGTTGTCTTCTTGGTAACCTTACATCGTGTTGACCACACTATTTATTAGGTCCCCTATAGCCAATGAGAAAATTTAGTGTTTGTTCAAATAAAGACCAAAACATCTAGATCTAGTGTAGAGGATGTGATAGCGCCTCACGAAGAAGAAGAAAAAGAAGAAAAACAACAACAGCAAGAACCAAATTTGAATACTGAACTGTATTAGAGTAAACGTTCTCTGTAATCACAAATACATTTCGTGGCTGAAAAGAACGGTCTTGGGAGAGGCAACAATGCTGTAAATCAGTACTCCTAGCGGTGACCATTGAAATCTTAATAGAGCAGCGATTGTTTAATAAATTTGCAATATTGAAAGTCATATTTTGTAAATACAGTGGCTGTTTCTGATTTGTAGTAAACTATACAGCCCTAAATGTACGAACAAAGGTACTTCATAAATATCCAGGTTACAAGAGAAAAACATGCAACTCGGTCCTTTGGGTTATTGAAAAAAGTTTATGGAAGAGAAGTCCTACCACAATGAACTATTGCAAGATGAGTGGAAGAGAGGCATTTACTTTCAATCAAGAGCTGACAACCAAAGAGCTTTAGATCAATCAGTGAAAGAGACATGCAGAAATGATACTGCAGATGGAGTCCGCCATCTCCCAAGGATTTGGCAACGTATTGTTGACATGGTAGTGGACTATATTTGAAGTATGTAGGCTAATGCCAAAAGTAACCTAAATAAATTTAATGTGAGACAGGATTCAATCCGGCATCGGAATTGGAATCCGGTGTGGCTTAGAGAATAGAGCATCAGTACGTAGATCTGAAAACCTGTGTTCGAATCCCGGTGCCGGAGAATTTTTCTCCGCTCCACCGATCCTTCATCGTAAGATAACGCAGAATTCCTGCATGGAAATATAATATGTACTTCGGTACATCGCAATAATATATGCGTATATAATCACTGAGTGATTTAAGATTGCGCTCATTCCGTCGGATCCCGGCCACTTAGTCACTCGTAATGAGTGCACCTATGCGCATTAGTGTGTTGGACATTGTGTCACTATCACACATCTGTGACACAGTACATGAGAGTTGCTCACTAAAGGGAAGCTAAGAGTTGGAGCTTAAACTGAAGAGATTCAATCCGGCATCGGAATTGGAATCCGGTGTGGCTTAGTAGATAGAGCGTCAGCACGCAGAGCTGAAAACCTGGATTCGAATCTCGGTGCCGGAGAGAATTTTTCTTCGCTCCACCGATCCTTCATCATGTGAAACAGTAACTGTATTGTCATTACTTTTCAAATGCCCTGGTATATTAATTTACCAGAAGTTTCACATTCCTTTTTAATAAACAGTTATCCTTATGTGTGTAGTTAAGAGAGATAATATACTGCGTCTCATAGCCTATAGCAACTTTGTAATGATGGATAATTTCAGCTGATGGAAACCTTACATCTTATGGCCATAAATTAACAAAAACATAGATCTGTTGGCTTATTGCCATGGAATTGTACTATATGACATATTCAATATGATGTCCCTCAATGGCTATGCACATTTCAATTTGCTGTGAGAAATTACGATGAGTGAGGAGCACTAAACCAGAATCCTCTTTCATCGTTGTATTCGTGTCTGTGATGTGATGCGTTGCTTCAGTCGATTCCTACCTCTGCTTTTCACTGAATGAACTTATACCATAAATGAATGCGGTTAGGCATGAGTTCCTCCATGAGCAGACTCAAAGGATCAAGTTCTAAAATAAGGCTTTCACTGCACTTAGGCTACAACTCAAAGCGAACTCATTTGTATCGTTTTGTATGAGAATGAAGATGGAAATGATAATGGCGGAGAAATGAATCCGAACAATGAGTTCCTAGAAATTGCAGTAAATTTGGCCTTAATTGTGTTAATGGAAAATCTGGAAAGAACTGCAAACAAACATACATGGATTCGTACCTACTAGTTTTGGTAGACAAACGCGTAGATCATTGTTCCAAATTAATAGGCTGTTGTTTACTTAACTATCCGAAGACAGGTCTGAACCTCACAAGTGATACCAACAAGGCACTACTTAATGAGGAAATTAAGCCAGGAGATAATGTGGTAGGGTGGCTAGTTCCTTTCAGCATATCATAGTTATGAAAAGTAATTCAGGATGTTCATATCTGGTGACCATGCAGCCCACTCGAAAGGATAATTTTGTTCAATTCTGTTACAAATTTATCATCCAACCAGGTCCTCACTTCTTTGAGCGTATTCCGAATCTCAGCGGTGAGCAATCTGATGGCATCACGGTGTTCCGAATTTCACCGATGGCGTCACTGATGCTCCACCGGTGTCGCACCGGTGCCATCAGCTTGCAGAGGTGGTGGCAGTCTCCATCAGTGAATCTGATTGGTTCTTGTATAGGGCGGGAATTAGCAGACGAATGACATCGTGCACTGTTGTGTCATGGCGGTGTGATCTGCTTTAGTTCTGCTGTATTGTTTGTAATGAGCACAACGTAAAAACAATATGTTAATGGCTTATGAGCGAACATGTCAACGGACCAGGTATTACTACCGGTTCAAGAAATAAATTGTTTATGCTCTCTTTTCTTTGAACGAGATGGCAGTACGGAAATTTCGCATAATTTTGCTAGCGTAGCACAGACAGCAACTTATACAGTCGCCATGACAGCCATCGATCCTTCCAGTAGTTTTGTTCTTATTTCGCTGCAGAGTGACATCATTGTTGTCCACCGGTCCTGTGAGATTCGGAAGACGCTGTTTGGCATAATATGGTGATGCATCATCTTCGTATTCAGGTCGACTTTCTCCTAGTAGACCAAGTGCAAGCATTAAATATTTACCAAACGTTGTCAGAAATTTCTCCGAACAATGAGTTCCTAGAAATTGCAGTAAATTTGGACTTAATTGTGTTAATGAAAAATTTGAAAAGAACTTCAGCCAAACAACTTGTCCCAACCAACATATGGGTTCAAACCTACTAGTTTTGGTAGACAAACGCGTAGATCATTGTTCCAAATTAATAGACTGTTGTTTATTCAACTGTCCGAAGACAGGTCTGAACCTCACAAGTGATACGAACAAGGCACCACTTATGAAGAAACTAAGGGAGGAGATAATGTAGTAGGGTGGCTACTTTCTTTTAGCATGTCATAAATTATAAGAAGTAATTCAGGAGGTTCATATCTGGTGACCATGCAGCCCACTCGAGAGGATAATTTTGTTCAATTCTGTTACAAATTTACCATCCAACCAGGTCCTCACTTCTTTGGCATAATATGGTGGTGCATCACCTTGGTATTCCGGTAGACTTTCTCCTAGTAGACCAAATGCAAGCATTAGCTATTTATCATAAGTTTTCAGAAATTTCTCGTTTTCAATCATTACCTTCGAACAGTGCTGTAGTTGGAAACAAATTTTATGAGGTAATGTTGAAATCTCCTTGGTCAGACATGACTATATTATGGACTCATATTGCACTCCTTTTTCAAGGTTACTTCTTCGTCATGCAGTCGCCTCTGCAGACCTCCTTCCAGTTCGCAACCACAATTGCAAATAAGCCAAGAAATTAAACGCTGACACTGGGGGCCCAACACTTTTTAGGAACAAAAGCCTAGGAACTCTTTTGCTGGAAGAATATTCCTTTTCTTAGTACAGATATCGTTCATCACAGTAATTTTCATTCACATTCTTTAGTTGAAATTGGGATAGAATGTAACTGGACTCAAGATTCATGAACGCACGAAAAGTAACAATATTTCCCTCCTCTAGCAAACTGCTATCATTACGCCTGAGCGAGTTTTAAAATTAGCGAATCAGTGCAGCAGAATTCTTGAGACGCCACATCATAAAATTAGTGTTATGCCAAGGTATCTACTCAAGTTTTGAAATCAGCGAATCAGTGTAGCAGATTTCTTGAGGCGTGATGCCATTAAGTTAGTGTTAATTACTTATAGAAAGCTTAAAACTAACAAATGACAACTACTTCTGAAGTGCCAGACCATGGTTTTCGATGAAACAACGAATGGACACGCGTTTAAGCAAAAGTTATGAGACACCAGCCGCTACTTTTATGCCAGATATCAAAATCAAAATGTTTTTCAAATGACTAACATCCTTCATTTCAAAGTATGTTAAAGACTATTTAAACATAATTAATAATTATATTTTCGAGTCTATTTTTTTCCGGTACGGTAACAGACGGTACGGCGTACCGATCCATACCGGCCCAACTACAGCACTGCCTTCGAAGAAAAATGATCCCAAATCATATAGGCCTACCTTCCACATACCGCAAAATAACATCCAACACCTTAGATGTTTCTCCTCTTATGGGAACATCCAGTAGAAATTTTTCTGTGACCATTACCACATATTCTCTTAGGAGGAGGTGATACTGTTGTATGAGGCTCACAGTCGGTTATACATGCGAAGAGCAGGATAATCCACGAATAGCTGTTTTAAAGACTTATATCTTGAATGTGTGAAATTTCTCAATCCCTAGTTCCGTAAAGTCCAGGAAATTGACATCTCCCAGCTGGTCATTGCCGTAACTGCTTCCCTTCACTTCGGATAATACGGATAGTCACCCAAACAGATTTTTCCAACACTGTTATTTTCTTATTACCAGCATCATTATTGCATCAAAGCAGTCTGCACCTCTTTCAGGATAACGGAGATGGAAGTAGCTATTAGAGTTAACTGACTACATGGCCAACCTCAATTGCCACTCAGTAGTATCAAACCAATGTGTTTATCTTTCGTCAGAAGCATATTGAGAGTGTCAGTTTGTTTAGACTACTCTCAGTTCACTCCAAGAAAAAAGTGCATGTGAACACTGAAGTCACATAATGAACATTACTGTCCAAATTTCACGAGAGGATCCCTGCAAGGGGAGTATGGTCCTTGCGGGGTAAGAGGAGAGCGTAAGCCAGTAACTCCGCGTTCTTGAAGGAGCAGGTGGATGGGAGTGATGTCATTGGCCGGCTGGTACAAACAAGGCTCAGTCAATGGCCGGCCGGTTCCGTGTCGGAATAGGTTATACGAGTGGGGGAAAAACTTGCATTCCTTGCTCGGATTTTCTCGTGAAATACGGACTGTACATTTCGTTTATAATCGGAATATTTACAGAGCTCTTCACAAAAAAGATAACGTAATGAATTAACAAATCACTGTTGAATATTGGATTTTTATATTTTATATATATAGTTCATTCCGCCGCCAGCGTAGCTTAGGCAGTAGGTGTGTTTTTCTGCTGATTCGCACTTCTATCGGGGATGGGTTTGATTCCGGCTTGGACTGGTTGGTTTTTTTTTTTTTTTTTTTCGAATTTTTCTCAACTTTAAAGTAAATGTCAGGTAAGCACATGGGTAATCCTTGGACTTACCTCTTTAATTATCATCTCGTTATCACCAATTACAACGAAGTTAAATACCTAATGTTTGATAGAGTATTGTTAAATAATCGACTAAAAATGTGGTTCACTCTGTTTAAAAGATGTTAAGTAATTTCTCTACACATATTACTATCATATACCATGGGCCTATTTCATAAAACTAATACCAGTATTTGAATTATCTTAACTAGTTTTACAAGATTGTGTTTCGCAAAACTACTCCTTTACATAACAAGTAACAAGTTGCATCATCTAATGTTCCAAGTATTTTCAGGCCAATGCACAAGCGGCTTGTTTCATAAATAACTACTACTTGTAAGAAGTAGTGGTAATATTTATTGAAAGCGTACTACAATGCTTCGTCGATTTAGTAGAATGCGTTTGAGTCTAAAGAGAGAAGAAAACAGTACAACATGTTCTGTAGTGACGAGAATCCCAAGCCCCCGCATACCGATAAGAGATCGTGTCACAAATACTTTCAAGTCTGAGTATTTCTGACAAAGTACATGTTATTCAACGCCTTGAAAACGGCACAGATGTTAAGGATATTGCGGGAGAGATTAAGGTGATATTTACTTATTTTCCTTTTTATATTTATTTAATCCTCTATTTATTGATTTATTTCTTTATTTATACCTCCATTCACGCTTTCATCCATTCACTCCTTTATTCATTCATTTCTTCTCCCCTTCCTTCATAACTTCACTCCACTCACTCACTCACTCACTCACTCATTCCTTTCTTTCTTTACATATTCATTCATTTATTTATTTGTTTATTTATATACAATATATTTATTCATTCGTTAATGACATGATCGATTTTTTACTATCCATAATATTCCTCGACTTTCTTACTTTACGAGTCTACCTAAAGAAGCTTGCCGATTGCAGGGGACTTGCTCCGCGTGTTATAATTAAATAGTGAAACATTGACTTTCCACTAAATCGACGGAACAGTATAGTCCGAAGTTGGGTATCAAAGTAGGCCTACATACAATTTTATTTAAATTTCCTGAATTTTTGTTAACATCATATCAGATTCGCTTTTTATAATTAATTAGCAACTTTTAAATACCCTTTCCCGCATGATCGATTTTTTTACTGAATCAGTAATTAAAGATGTTTTATATTATCTACTGTGGTTTTATTGTAATTTGAATAGTTACACAGTTATTGTAACTTTAAGATAACACTACGTAAAACTTTACGTATTGCGTTTTTGACTCTGAAACGATATCTGGACATACTGCTACGAAGTACATATTACATTTTGAGCTTTGCAAATATTATTTTCAGATTTGAGCTAGCGCAAATAGTGTGGAAATTAGAAACGTTTGGTTTTACTAAATATACGCAATAAAGTCTCTTCATTCATTCATTCATTCATTCATTCATTCATTCATTCATTCATTCATTCATTCATTCAATACTATAAAAGCTGCCCTTTTATTTCTCCTTTTCCTCTTTTTGAACATTTTTTTACGTACTTGTTCGTTGTTTCTGTTTTTTTATTACTTCGTTTCTCTCTTCCTCTCTTTAACTAAATACTTCTGACTTTCTTTCCTTCTTTGGTCAACTCTCAGAGAACTCTTAGTTTCTAATATGGAGTTAAGGACGACGGTGAGATAATTGTCAGACGTCTGAACGATTTCGAGCCTGTGGAAAGGAGAATTGCCCACGAACCCATTCCATGAATCAAAGTCTTGTCCCCCAGGCTGTAATTGAGCCAGAACGATGTAGGAATAAAAAACAAGTTGCAATTAGTGAACCGTACGCCGTATTCTATTGGTTCCCTCTAATTGGTGTTACTGCAGATTGCTTGTCATGGCCATTAACACAACTGTAACAGACTTTTAAAGATTCCAAACTTCACGTTATTTCATGCACCTCAATGTGGTTCACAAAATATGGTAGCAGGTATGTATCTGTACAGTTGCATATGATACACAAGCCAGCAGGGGAGACTGAACTTGAACGCAATGTTCAATGATGACACAACATGAGAAAGACCTACTGACCGTAGTACTGTATGCTGCATACTAAGTATGCAGTTTCGACGCTATGAGGAAGCATAGTGAGGTTTTATATCCTGTGTTCTTTATGAATGTGTTTGCCTTTGTCGGTGTTATAATTCGTTGTCTTTAATAGGAGACGCATTAATAAATGGAATAAGGAAGGGGAATGGGTAGATTTGAACAGGTAGATGGGTGAAGAGTAGGTGGATAGATAGATAGATAGATAGATAGATAGATAGATAGATAGATAGATAGATAGATAGATAGATAGATAGATAGATAGATAGATAGATAGATAGATAGATAGATAGATAGATAGATAGATAGATAGATAGATAGATAGATAGATAGATAGATAGATAGATAGATAGATAGATAGATAGATAGATAGATAGATAGATAGATAGATAGATAGATAGATAGATAGATAGATAGATAGATAGATAGATAGATAGATAGATAGATAGATAGATAGATAGATAGATAGATAGATAGATAGATAGATAGATAGATAGATAGATAGATAGATAGATAGATAGATAGATAGATAGATAGATAGATAGATAGATAGATAGATAGATAGATAGATAGATAGATAGATAGATAGATAGATAGATAGATAGATAGATAGATAGATAGATAGATAGATAGATAGATAGATAGATAGATAGATAGATAGATAGATAGATAGATAGATAGATAGATAGATAGATAGATAGATAGATAGATAGATAGATAGATAGATAGATAGATAGATAGATAGATAGGCAGGCAGGCAGGCAGGCAGGCAGGCAGGCAGGCAGGCAGGCAGGCAGGCAGGCAGGCAGGCAGGCAGACAGACAGATTAGAAAGCGGATGAATAGATGAATGATTGGGTGATGGATATAAATGTAGGTAGATGTGTAGGTGCGTGCATTTGTAGGTGGATGGATACCTACTGGATATATGAACGGATACTGATGAGTGGATGGATGGTGGACAAATGGGTAGATATATGGATATTGGATAGATGAATACATGGACGGATTGATTGATAGACGCGTGGATGGACGGATGGATGGATGGACGAATGAATGGATGATAATGGATAACGGTGTATAGGTCGATGGTTGGATAGATAGATGGATGGGTGTTGCATCTGAGATGGATGTATGAATGGAGGGCTAATGGATTGATGTATGTATGTATTTATTTACACTGCGAGTGGGCAAGCACCCGGTGGCAGTGGTATATACAATATAAACAATACACAATAAAATGATAAGCAATACACAATAAAATCTACAATACACAATACAATTTACAACACATATACAATTTTATACACAATACAATAAGAATACACAATACAATTTAACACAATAATAATAAAACATAAAATAAAATACCTAATTTTACAACACAGCCTACATAATTATGTATAGGTCCTACATAAGTTTCAATAGTCTTTCACTTTACTCTCATCTCATTCCCTATGGCTGGATGGGTAATGGATTGATAGATGGATGAATGAAATAATGGATGTTGGATGACATACAAAAGGTCGACAGTTTGGATGGTTGAACAGAGGAATTGATTGCTGCATGAATGGATGTTGAATGACATGGTCAGATGGATAGACAAAAAGAAGTTGGATGAATGGATGAATTAATGACTGATGGACATAAACATAAGCGAAGTGGTTGATTGATGGGTGGATAGAGGGTTGGATAGTTGAATGCATATTATTATTAGATGGGTGGATGGATGATGGATAGTAGATGGATGATGGATAAATGGATGGATACTGGATAGTTCGATGAATATATGTTGGATGGAGGATAGATACTTGAGTAAATGGATTGGATGGATGGATTAATTTGATGAATGAATAGATGGATAAATAGATAAATAATCTGGTATATACATGAATGGATAAATAATTTAATATATGAATGAATGGATAGGCAAGTGGTTTAATGGTTGTTGAATGACGGAAGGTTAAATGAATATTCGATGACTGATAGATGAATTGATATTTGATGACGAATGGATGAATTAATATTGGATGAAGGATGGATAAATGGATATTGGAAGACTGATGGATGAATGGATGCTGTATAGTTTAATAGATACTAGCTGAATTGATGATAGACAGATGAATGGATGATGGATAAATGAATCGATGCTGGAAAGTTGGAGTGGTAGATAGATGGCCAGCTTGGCTGAGGATGTGTCAACCAGAAGAGCAGACATCATATCCATCGATTGCCGGAATCAAAGAAGCCTCATTCTTGACCCCACTATCCGGTTTGAGAAATATGATCAACAAGCCAATAATATTAACCCGCAAATAAGTCTAATTATAGTCCATGTATTACTTTACTAAGAGATACAGAATGAATATTAATACATGGGATGTGAAATGATTTCTTTTTAGTGCCAGGAGAGCTTAATTTAAGTTAACTAAAACCATCGTCCTTTCTCTTAAATTTTTTACTGAAGACAACAAAATTTGTGTAATTGTATTAAGAGGTTAATTTGCCATTTTACACAATCACTTGTGTAAAAGGTAAGGTAAAGGTATCCCCGTAACATGCCATGAAGGCACTTGGGGGGCATGGAGGTAGAGCCCCATGCTTTCCATGACCTCGGCACTAGAATGAGGTGGTGTGGTCGGCACCACGCTCTGACCGCCTTTTACCCCCGGGAAAGACCCAGTACTCAATTTTATAGAAGGCTGAGTGAACCTCGGGGCCGTTCTGAAAGTTTGGCAACGAGAAAAAATCCTGTCACCACCTGGGATCGAACCCCGGAACAATCACTTGTGTAACATTATATAATATTATTTACTAAATTTGAATTATTTTTCATTGTACTGTTATCCCATATTTCTCCGAAAATCAAATTGTACTTTATTTTTAAGTTTATCCTTGTTTTGTATTCTCTCTGCAAATCAAATTGAATCAGTCGGAACTAAAAGGAACTAAGTTACTTTTCACGACTTTTGAGGAGAAGAAAAAAATACCGCTAATAACAGAAATAAATATGTCCTTCTTGATATACACTGACTACTAATAGTTCAAATAAATTGAATATTAATTGCTTCTTTGCGCTGTATTTTACAGAATGTTTACTTTAACCCTCATTACCCATTTTTGACTTACACCATTTCTGCTCTGAACGGCTCAATTGTACATTATCTGAACTTACTAAAATAGTCTCTTGTTATACGATGTATCACATCCCATTTTTTTCACTGTATTTTTATTCACTTTTTAGGTCTATATTGAATGTAAATAAATAAGATATTCGGAAACTTCATAAATGGAGTGAGACTTTTTCGTCACCCGAGGGCTGGGGCTCTGACAGGAGCATGTAATCCGGAAACTGAAGCCATTACAGTGCTGACACAAGACTATTGATCCTTGTTAGCACGGAACAATACGCTGCGGTGTGTAATCAGGCTTTCCTCAGCTGCGAGCTGATAGCCCGCGCAAGATGCGCGTCATGGTCGCTCAATTATCTATTCTATATGAATGCGCTGCCTCTTTAATATTAAAGGGAACTATCCCTATACATGCGGTGTTGTCCAGTGTTTTTAATTGATACATTTATTTTAAAAATATAATTATTATTTCGTATTCCAAAATAAAATGTCGTACTTATATACTGAATTTAATTTAATGACTTTTGTTAGTCGCAGATACTTGCTGAGCAACTTTTCTGTGTAAAATATTCAACAGTATACTAGATAAAAGCGAAACATTGTCACAAATTCATCTTAACGCTCTAAAAGTCAAATTTAAGAAATAATTGTAAATTTTTATACTACAAAGAAACCAAACACCTCTTCACATAAAATTCAACACTGTTAAAAATGTGTTCTAAAAGTAATAAATTGTGTTCAATATGAGAACGAGATTTCAGAATTTCTTACATTAAATATCAACTTATGTGTATTGTAATATTAAAGAGCTTCTAATTAAAATGATATTGCTATCTATACGTTGCTATTTAACTGTCGTTTTTACGCTTCATATCTTATATTTATATCTGCATTTTTCTCTTTTTTCGTGTTTCTTTATTTTTTCATTTCTAAGGAAAAAGTAACTATAATTTTGTACTCTTTGATGTAATTAGAGCTTTTCCCTGTTACAGACAAATAAATAAATACACACAGACAGACAAACAAATACGTAAATAAATAAATAAATAAATAAATCAATCAATAAGTAAATAAATGTTATATAACGACACTCTATCAACTGCGCTCTTATTTATCGTCGATGAAATTAATGACAGTGAAATGAGAACGAGAATTCGCCATGGAATGGCGTAACATTCGCCTTACATTTCGTATAAACTTACGAAAAGTCGATCAAATATTCGCTCCAAACGAAATTGAAATCCACTTACGATTGAAGCTTTGGAGCATGAATATCGGTACCCCTCTTTAACTCTACTTCATGCCAGTGGCCTGTACATCGATAAATACTGTACGATTTTCTTGGAATTATGTTTTGTGTACATGGTGTGTCAGAAATAGACCGAAAAAATTTCCTGGAATGTTCTTTAATTTAAAAAAAATTCAAAAACAAAATGTTTCAATCTTCTATCTCTAATAGTTCTTGAGATATGTAATAAGCATGATTTCTGATAGGATAGTATGTTAGAGTACATACGTATTGGACCTTTGTTTACTACCTGGCATCGAACTATCAACTTCTGACTTTCTGCGGAGTCAGAGAACAGTTCTTCATAAACTGTTTAATCACTCTGAGTTAGGTTGAGTTTGTATAATATTACCAATTAAATGTGGAAACCATTTTAGAGAAAGAAACAAAACATCAGGAATGACTTTGCTACAAATAACACATACTATTTTCCTTCATTTGGCCTTTCAGGGATTTTGTAACTTTCATTATTGGGACTGAACTTTAAGAAATTCACATAATGATAATTCGAAAAATATTTAAAATATAACTGTGCAGTTTTCACAGGAATATTTCTTTACTCTATGACTGCTATCACAATTAATTTGTCGGTCTATTTTTAGATACCCTGTATTTCACTCCTTTGGGGCAATCAGGATCCAGATACATGGTTAAATTATACCGGGATTTACAGACACTAAGATACAACGTTTGACAAACCGTCTGTGAAAAGACAGTCCGATGGAGCAGTATAGCATATTTGGCAGCGAGCATCCTACATAGCTTATGAAACTAAAATAATAATAATAATAATAATAATAATAATAATAATAATAATAATAATAGTACATCGGAAAAAAAACCTGCCACATATTCCAACGGAAAGCGGAACGGGGCACTAAGACTTTTGTGGTTCGAATTCTGCCTGGGAAGGAAACTTTTTTTTTGTTCCTTATTCAAATTTATTCCCAATACTTTTCGATTGCAACGATATTTTACTACTTAATTAACTTATTATGCCCAGAACATGAATTTTACCAGCAATCGAAAAGTATTGGGAATAAATTTGAATAAGGAACAAAAAAAAAAGTTTCCTTTCCAGGCAGGATTCGAACCACGAAAGTCTTAGTTACCAGTCTATCGTGCTCTGGAGTGAACAAGATTCTGAAATCAGCTACAAGGATCGGTCCGGTTTTTTTTTTTGCCACTACTTTACAATATCTTTATAAACATCGCAACTAATTTTGTTTCTTCTTCAATATGAATTTGGTTATAATTTTCCATATACGGTAGCTGATATTAGCCTTCTATTTCCTTGTAACATGACACAATATTGATCATAGGTTTTTTTATTCATTGCCTCTGAAATTAGACTCCTCAGAGAAAGACTGTTTTTTGCCTATACGGAATATATCGCTTTCTCCTATAAACTACATTTCGAAAAAAAATTATGACCATATTGGTTTGAAAGTAGATAACCTTGCAGCTCTCTTTTCAGTCTTATACTATATACACAATGAAATCTGTAATCTCATATTATGTTACGAGTCATAAAACTTTCATTCACAATAAAAAGAAGCAGGCATCCAAGTTGGAAGGACCAGAGAATTTGGCAAGGCACATAGAAACCAATCGCATTTAAGGAACGTTAGCTCAAGGAATCGGTGAACGTAGAAGCCAGAGCCATCTAACGAGATAAAGGCGTTCAGTGACGCAAACTCAACTGCTCTCATTACCGTAAGCAAAATCCCTAGGAGATCTTATCTTCTGGACCGATTCTATGATAGAAAATAACCTGATTTAATATTGTTTATTAAACTTTCACAGGAACACAAGCACTTCTGAAACTTTAAATTCGATATGCCACGTAAATGATGTTGGTCATAAAACGAGACTTCCAATTAATTTAAAGGTATTATAGTTGAAAATCAATTTAAGAGTTTCTATAAAAACAAGATAAATCGCTTGAAATAATTTTGTTTGCGGAGCTGAAGCAAAACTCTTAGCTATAGAATATAAGAAATTTATAAATTAATGATTCTATCATTTTAAACGTATTATTTTTCATAAAAATTAGAAGTAATGAGGATAAACTTGTTTTGTGATCATGGATATCTTTGGTTCATATTTTATAACTTATCTCGGTTCATCTTAAGTTCACTTGATATCTTTAACGACTTCAGAGATGATCTATTTCCGTCTGCCCTCTATGGTCTCTGTTCCACTCATCCTTCATCATATGATGACGCAGAATTTCTGCACGGAAATATCATAAGTACTTCGGTACATCGGAATAATATATGATATGCGAAAAATAATCACTTAGTGATTTAAGACGGCGCTTACTCCGTCGGATCCCGGCCAGTTAGTCACTCATAACGAGTGCACCTCTGCACATGTGTGGACATTGTGCCATTGTCATACATCTATGACGCAGTGCATGACGGTAGGCACTAGAGGGAACCCAAGAGATGGAAAAAAAATGTTATGTTTTATTTAACGACGCTCGCAACTGCAGTGGTTACATCAGCGTCGCCGGATGTGCCGGAATTTTGTCCCGCAGGAGTTCTTTTACATGCCAGTAAATCTACTGACATGAGCCTGTCGCATTTAAGCACACTTAAATGCCATCGACCTGGCCCGGGATCGAACCCGCAACCTTGGGCATAGAAGGCCAGCGCTATACCAACTCGCCAACCAGGTCGACCCAAGAGATGGAACTTAAACGGGATGGGAATCCTGTGTGGCTTAGCGAATAAGGCGTCAGCACATAGAGCTGAAAACCCAGGTTCAAATCCCGGTGCCGGAGAGAATTTTTCTCTGTTCCACTCATCCTTCATCATACGTTTGAATAGACCTATAATTTTTGTCGTTTATTTCTGTATATATTAATTAGACGATATTTTTTTCTTTTCCAGAGTGGAGATAAAAGTATTGCGATACCACAGAACAGTGGACGAAAAGGTGGTACTACATATGTCCTCTGCCTGTTATATGTCATTTCTTCTTTCTAGACCTGCATTGTGCTAATATCTGGTGGGAGTTATTTCAAATCATTCTAAACTGACTATAGAGAGTTCTGAGTTGTTTATAAAATGCCATTGAGTTTATAGGCAACTTATTAGTGTGCATCCCTTCTTCGTAAATTAATTAAAATAAGTTATTTGCGTATTTCTAACGTATATAAAATAACAAAAGTAAATCTGAACTTTTGCCATCTAGTCTGCTGTCAAAAAATCTGAAAGTTAGAATTTATAAAACAGTTATATTACCGGTTGTTTTGTATGGCTGTGAAACTTCGACTCTCACTTTGAGAGTGGAACTGAGATTAAGGGTATTTGAGAATAAGGTTCTTAGGAAAATATTTGGGGACAAGAGGGATGAAGTTACACGAGAATGGAGAAAGTTACACAACGCAGAACTGCACGCATTGTATTCTTAACCTGACATAATTAGGAACATTAAATCCAGACGTTTGAAATGGGCAGGGCATGTAGCAGGTATGGACGAATCTAGAAATGCATATTGAGTGTTAGTTGGGAGACCGGAGGGAAAAAGACCTTTGGGGAGGCCGAGACGTAGACGGGAGGATAATATTAAAATGGATTTGAGGTTGGTAGGTTATGATAGAGAGTGGATTAATCTTGCACAGGACAGGGACCGATGGCGGGCTTTTGTGAGGGCGGCAATGAACCTGCGGGTTCCTTGAAAGCTATTTGTAAGTACGAGTAAGTAAATCTGAACACTGTAACTAAGCATTAATTCAAATATAAACGCTTTATATTACTTATAAATGAGGCGTCTAGAGTCATAACTCACAATATCCAAAAATATTATTTATTTTTAATAATTATTTATAAACATAGGCTATATTATAGAACAACGATTTTACTTAACAACAGCCATTAATATTTAGAATATTTAGTAGATGGCATATTTCAAATAATTCTGCCAAATGGTAATTAGTGAGATGTATTTGCTTAATTGCCAAAAAACAAGTTTTTGAATATTGTGAGTTATGATTCTAGAGGACTCAAATATACTTACACTACCAGCCAAAAGTTTTCGATCAGCTATGAAAACAACTATACCTGTACTTTATGTGAATGTACAAACATATCGGAAAAACTAAATAGACCAACAAAGTAAATATTTTCTCTCTCTAGTATTATGTTATGATAGAATATTCAAAACGAAATCTCTGTTTTAACCACAAGTCCATAGTTGTGACAGGTGATCGAAAACTTTTGACCTGTAGTGTATGTATATATTAGTTTAATTACATTTCCAGCAGAACAGAAGGTTATAAATGGAACGACTACAAAACAAATAAGTTACAGAAATTTTGGAAGAACTGAGAATGACATTAGCATTTGAACAAATTTTAAATTATAAGTCAAAGTGGATACAGCATGTGAATAGGATAACCCGCGACAGATATCCTAGATTACTAAAAAATTACACCTCGACGTGATGGGTACATGAAAACCTGGTAAACCACTGAAGAGACTTCTTGATCTCTAATATGAGACAGAAACGGGCCAATCTTTGGCCCAACACCTTGGAAGCTATATGATAATGTATTTCCAGTAACCGAATAAATGGATTGGATTTAATTCCATTATCTTATATACATTAGAAAATACGTAAATAACTTATTTTAATTATATGAGAAAGAGAATGGATGTTCGCTAAGAAGAGGCCTACACTCAATGGCATTTTCTAAACTCTGAACACTGTCTATAGCATGATGTCAATTGCGCTTGGTGAACTCTGTCTGCAAGAATATTCTACATCGTGTCAGTTCTTAGATTCGAGTGATTATTATTGAATATTTGTTTGGTAAAGTAATGCTAGGTAATACTAAGCGAAATATGTTCGTTAACCCTTTTACATGATATATATACATATATATATATATATATATAATTTTAATGTAGCGAAGTACATATAAAGTTTCCATGCAGATATTCTGCGTCATCGTACGACGAAAGAATAGTGGAACGGAGAAAAATTCTCTCCGGCACCGGGATTTGAACCCGGGTTTTCAGCTCTACGTGCTGGTGCTTTATCCACTAAGCCATACCGGATTCCCATCCCGGTGTCGGATCGAATCGTCTCAGTTTAACCCTTTGCAGCACAAATTAATTTTTTATGTTTTTCACTTCGTGGACCATAACAAAGCTTCGATCAATTTTTTTCAACATTTTAACACTGCAAACAATTTCAAAAAACAGATGACACCTCTATGCATACTCAAGAGGTGGTTCCTTGGTGGAATATCTGTGCCATAAAATTTAGAAAGAAAGAAAACGGTGGTTCTTCCGAATAACCACTATGCTGCAAAGGGTTAAGTTCCACCTCTTGGGTTCCCTCTAGTGCCTGCCCTCCGCACTACGTCATAGATGTCTATGAACGTAGGACATTGTCCACATATGTGCGGAGGTGCACTCGTATGAGTGACTGATTGGCCGGGATCCGACGGAATAAGCGCCGTCTTCATCGTACCTTTTACATGAACCAAAATACAATACAAAATCTGGGAAAATTCATTCTTCGTATGAAGGACCAAGATTATAAAACAAATATATTAAATTAAATCCAGTGTTTTTTTCCCCATTTTCTATTTACACTTAAGAATTTAGATATACAGTAGTAACAACGTTCAGATGTTAAAATGGAAACTAAGTGAATTATCTAGTTGACTAGTTTCCACTTCGTGTCAGTCATCTTCATGACTGTGTGTGCGTGCGCGCGTGGGTGTGTGGGTGTGTGTGTGAGTGAGTGGCTGAGAGGGAGAGAGAGAGGGAGAGAGAGATAGTTTTCTGTATAAACATCCAGTCACCTAACACAACACAAACAAGGCGCATTTCGACCCATGGTACATAGACTAATCAACATACCAATGAACCAGCAAGACTACAATGAAGAAATAAATAGCTACTATCAAATAAATATCACAAGAAAATGTATATAACTCCAACATAATAGACATCATAAAAAAGATAAACATATTTACAAGAAACACAACACAAACACAAAAAAAAATGTGACACACTAACACGCGAAAACAAAAACACACAAGATTGCATCTTCATTCAGAAAAATAAATTACAATATCGCATAAAGAACACAAAACACTAAAAAACCTCTCCACACAAATCAGACAAACAAGCAAATACAATCTAACAATAGTGTACAAATTAACATGTAATAGTTGTAACAACTTCTATATCGGACAGATTGGGAGATCATTTCGAACAAGATACAAAGAACTCATCACAGTCATAATTAAATCATAAAGTAACTCCACATACGCCGAGCACATCAAAAACACCAACCACAACTACAACAAAATAGAAACAGACATGCAAACCCTATATCTGCAGTGCTTGGGAAAAGTGGCATAAGTCAGTTTCCACAAACATTTTTTATTAATTTATTGACAACTTACGGAACATCTGCTTGCTTGGAAAAAGAGACATAAGTATTTCCATTACAATAATTAATACAGAAGAAAATCAAATCGACATAAATCAGTGATAAGAGAGTTTTTTTTTTCCTTCTCCTGTAAAATTAGCATTTTTTACTTGTGCCACTTTTCCCGGGCACCAAAAAAACAGAAATTAAACACACTAGAACAGTATGAAATATACGGACACACAACCTCAATACACAGCTCAATTTCTGAACACACACTCTAAACACATCCTCTTCAACTTCACACTACCAAACACAAATGCAAGGACCTCACTAGTTCTAAAGAGAAATAATACGAAGTCGAAACTAGTCAGCTAGGTAATTTAACACTTAGTTTTCATTTTAACATGTGACAGTTGTTATTATTACTATTAAGTGACAACAAAGTGTTAAAATTGTGTAATCAAGACGTATAAACAATAGAAAGTTCGTCTTTCATTGGCTATGTATGTCTACAAGCTGGTAGGAATATCGTAGCCTAAACCAAACTTAAGAAGCATCAAAAGCTTGAAACGACTTCTCTGCCATTAACGTGTTTTCAGACTAATTAGTTTGTGTCGGGTACGATGTTACGTTGCACCAACATACGACGTCTACATGAGTGAAGTCGAACGTAAATCAAGGTAACAGCTACCTACTTTCCAAGAATCCATTACCACTGTGACGCCGCTATAGTGACTGCGTATAACAGATTAGGGTAATGAAGTAGGGGATGCATAAGCTTAAATCATGAAAGTGTTGTTGTAGATATTATTTACCGAAAGGAAAATATTGCAAGTTCGTTAAGATTTTCTTTGTTGTAGTTTTTTTTAATGATTTAGCATATATTGTTAAGGAGTCCGAAACATAAGAATTTATTCTATTTTTAGACTTTTTGCAGTCATTTTAGTAGAAGATTTTGAACGTGCTGTAATATGAGTTGTTTCTTGAAAGTGTTATTTAGTTTCTTTATAAAACTATATTCATATTTTATGTTAAGTATATACTGTAATTCATATATTCCAAATGAAGAGTACAGGGAAAAAACTTGTATAGTTCAAAACTATCAATTTTCTGCTTTACGTCACGTCGTGTAATAGCTCAGGTAGTGTAAATTTGTATAGTTAACTGTACAGAATAACAACCTCATTAGTCCAAAGAAATTTGAGGAATGATAACTCAGAAACAACACATTATAATGGGTCTTGAAACTTTTAACTTGCTCTCCTGTAAAAAATAGTACAACGTGACTTATCAGGTTTTTCCCCTATACTCTTGAAATTATTACTCAATCCATGAAGACGATACCTTATGAAAGTAAGATAATATAAGAAGGTTTTAAAAATATGCAAACATTTTAATTATTAAAATTAATACTATATAATTCTCGGCAGACGCGTCCAGGTCGCGGGAGTGGGCACCTTATTGGTGACTAAGTTCTGTCGAGGACCCAGTGCCTCAGGGTATATTGAGGCCCCCTGCACGGGGATATGTGTGACGGTCAATCAGGCGACGTGAAACCATGTGATAGTCACAATGGCTGGAAGAGCGGAAACAGCAGCCCTCTCTGAATGGGTTAATACAGAGAAGCATGGACATATGCTTGAAGACGGCAGGCAGCTCCATCATTGTCTTTATCCTACGCAGCGCTCGTAACGCGGCCAGGGAACATTTTACTTACTACATTGCTTCATCAAAGAACAATTTCTTTGAGAGGTCGGAATAGGACGAAAGGCCTAATCCCTGTGGATGATGATGATGATGATGATGATGATGATAGTAAAATAGCGTAATTGTTTCTTGTAGGCTTATTTGGATCTCATGATTGGATACATCTAAAGAAATTTACGTCTTTACTTCTCACTGTGAACTTATAAGTATCTTGGTCCAGTATTTTCAGATATAGATCTATTGTATTTGAACTTACTCATAACATAGATATTTTGCACAGTTAAATACCGTATTTTACCTAATTTAATTTTCTCGTACTCTGAAACTATAGATAACAATTCAATATAATTTTAATTAAAACTTGTGTAGTGTTTCATATATGTATCCCAAATTTGGTAATAATTATAGTCTACATTTAAACTTATGAAAGCTTGTAGAAAATATCTGCAACAGTTAGACCTCTTATTGTAATTATCTAAGCTGTGAAATGTCACTCGCAGTACAAAAGTAATATGCGAGGCATGTGACGTTCTGTGGAGTAATGACAGTGAAAAATGTTTTTTTGTTTCTGAGGCAAACGTAAAATAGGAACACATTTAAATTTTTTAACTATAGAAAGTTTTAAAATTTTAATCAAGTGCTAAAGTGAACAAAAATAACAATGATATGCATTTTTATTAGTCCGAGTAGCAGATTTATGTTTTGGTTTCATGAATAAAGAGTCGTATTAATATAACATTATCAAGTAATTAATTTTTTACGAAAGTGCAATTTCTTTGAAATCTGGATAAAAGAGTGTTCGGACACCTGAACAAAGCTAATAAATAATAGTCTCTCCGGGTTAAATCCGGACATCTAATCATACTAGATAATATGCATTTATATCAATTTTTGCTTTAAAAACCCAATCTTGCAATAACAACGTAAGTCCACAAAATTAAAAAAAAAAATGCAGAAAATAGCAATAAAAGTATCATCCTGAATTTTATACTCAATTAACCCAATATGGAAGGTTAATATTACACAAAGTGAAGATACCCATGCATTCATAGTTTAGGAGAAAATTTTTTTCATGTCTCTCCTGGAAAAATTACTTTTTTGGACTTATGTTGTTTATGCATCTACCGACTCATTTAAAAGTGAGATCCCTGTTTCAAATAAACGGAAATGGAAAAAACAATATATAAAAAGTAACCTCGAAGCTTTCAATATAATCTACTTTGTCATGCCCGTCAATACCGGCTAGGCAGACATTCGAGAGCCTTTGACATGACATAGCATATGCTTGTATTCCGCCAACTGACATGAACAGACAGGACTATGGATTAGTCAGATGACGACCGCTGACAAAGGGGATAAGTGTTCGATCTCTGGCAGATCTTGTGAGATCTGTGGTAGTCATTGTAACTGAAGCTGGGTTAAACATAGCTGCTATCTGACGTTAGTTAATCATTGTAGGAAATACATTGAGATGTTCTGATAGGCGAGAGTTTCTTAATTTATTTTAAAAATTATAAAAATCGGAAATCTGGAACGGTAACAAAGGGAATACAAAGATGTCAAGGAGAATACAAAAAGAGCAATAGGAATATAAGGGGAGCAATGGGAATACAACATGTAAGAAACTCCAGTAGACGTATAATGCGCACTGGTATTATTAGTTAAAGAGATACTATATGACTTATCCCTCTATGCACACTGGTATATTGATAATAAGGTAGATTCTGGCATACATAACTCATTTTGCACAAAAACCTGACATCCCCTTTTACTCGCGCACCCGCCAAATTATAACCGAGCAGAATTCCATTCAAAGACTGTGCGACTGGAGAACATGTAAATGGGTTTCTTAATATGGTGAAGGATAGTTTAGATTAGAGAATGTAGTTGTATAAGAAAGGAATGAATAAAATGACTCAGAGTTCAATTTATCATTTTCTAAAGCGGAAGTTACGAGTTGCAGGATAAAACTCTAATAAAGCAGTGTTGCCAACTCAGAAGAATGAAAACTCGCAAACATTCCCTCGAAAAACCGCAAAATCTGAATAAAAATAGCCAGATTTAAAAATGTACCGTAAATAACTGATTAAATACTTCTCATTAAATTACTAGAGAATATCACAACTCACACAAGCACACACAAACATACCTATATACAATATTACATCAACTACCTATAAACTAGAGATGAACAAAACTAATTGCCGCTCTCGCTGGCTGTGTTCGTTGTATTTCTTTTTCGAGTCTCGTCTCGTCTCGTCATTCTCGAAATAGCATTTGGTCGGCGTGGAAAGATTTTGTAACTTTGAATAACATACATCATTGAAATAAATAACATTATAAATGTTTAAAATAGATCAATCTTATAGATTCAACTTGAAACTTTTATTATATTGAAATAGATTTATCTGAAAACAAAATGAATTGTAAAATTTTTAAATGAGACAAAAAGACAAAACAGAACAGTATCTTAATTATCAAAATATTCTGGTACTATTATATGATATTACCTATGGTCATATAAATAGAAAAAAAAAAACAATTCTCAAATAAATTTGTATTTATAAGAAACATAAAACATAATGTTAATATCTTTTTACTTGTGATTGCACACTTGATCTCAAACATATGAAAAGAAAATTACTATCCTTTTAATAACGGCTTATTATACACTGAAAAGTAAAGATGATGTTTCAAATAGGCTACTTGATTTTTTATACATATATAATAGTTGCCATAGTAGATAAAAGTTCAGTCAGTATAAACAACTGTGACGATTCAAGGCTGCTTGACGTTCGGGACTTCGGGAGTCATCAATCTCGGCGCCTCGAAACACTTACAAGTAGTCTTTACGTCAACGACGCGACGTATTGAACATTGTCGTGCGGGTTTTCGGCTTTGCGGGCGCTGTTGGTCTTGCTTTCTCGATCGTTGTTCATCTCTACTATAAACATACCTTACTGTAAGAACGGAAAACTATCTTCCCCATGGAAATCTGTTTCTTGGCCACATTCAGTAGTACTGGAAGAAGGTTTTTCTTGATATGCTGTGCTGCCTTAGTTACATTTTTTTTTAAGATCCCCATCCGGAAGTTGATAGTCATGGCAATACTTTCCTATGTCCAGCCCGAACTGTTAGAATTGAATTTAACATTTAGGCCTGTCCCATACTATTTCGCAATTGTTATAAGATGAAAGCAAACTGTAATAACAATCCACACAACCCGAGCCAACCCTCTTCTTTGCAGACGTAATGTCAGCAGCAATAATTAATCAGTTGAGGGCTCTCCAAAGCTGTGATATTACCGTGTGGCAAGAATGCATATCGTACACAAATAGTAACCTGTGAATTGTTTGATCTATTTCTTTTTCATTTGAACCTCGCTAATTTCCACTCAAACCTCTCTAAATTTCTGTATAAAAACATCCAGATTTCCCGCCGACCGCTGTCCGTTCAATTTTACCTCTGTAAGAAATCGAAAACCGTCAGATTTAGCGGGAAACCGCTGACATTGGCAATCCTGCAATAAAGTTCTGTATAAAGCTTATTATAATTAACAATATATTATTAGTTATTTTATTTTACATACGTACATACAGTACTTTAGCTCATTTGTGTAAAAAAAAAGTTTCCCCCTATTAAGCAACTATTCCTCTAAAAGAACAATTTTACATGGAACTATCAGTGATCGTTTATTACACGTTTCACAGTCATACAGCTCATGCATTAAGTCAAGACACTCGCGATGTGGAGTACGAAAATAACGTTTTTGTATAGAGGGTAGGAGTAGAAGGGAAGGTCGGGCGTGTCTCTACCCAGTTCAAGGCAAAGGCTAACCCATTCCCCTATAATTCGTTAGTAGACTCATACGATCTCGTGCGCAGCTCTGTAGGAAGAGTGGGGGAGTGTCTGGACATAATGCGTACGCTTGTACCTAACGTAAGAGGGAGTCAGTATAATGGATTAGACCGTAATTACATTTTCGGTCATAGGTATTTAGTTTCACTCAAAAGCTTCCGTTTTTATAAATTAGTTCCTTACTAACATAGAACCAGATGCCTTAAAGAAGCGAGGGAGTCAAGCAATTCCAGTGAAGTGATGTGACAGAAATGATAGTTTCATTCCCGTGCTATGGCAGTGTTTTCATTCGCCTCATTTCTCCTCAAGCCAGGAAAACATATTCTTATCCCAATCCGATGTGTTCCCCACCTGATCCTAATAAAATACAGGGTGGAAAGTAGCTTATTCTCTGCAGACTTTAACGGCTCCCCATGCCACTAGTTAATGTCACCTCAATCTTGTGTAGGAAGGAAGACGATTTGCTGTCCTCCATTATCGGGGTCATGGACGACCCCTGGAGATCGTAATTTTCTAAGACCAGTCTAGCTATCTGTAGGCTTACATGGATTTAGGAACCGGTTGGGTCAAAAGCTGAGGCTTGTCGTAAATTCGAAGGGAGCGTTGCGGTCTGTACCGCGTAAATTTAAAGAGACGGGTGTAACACCCTACAGGTCTTACTGCTGCGAAATCCGTTCAATCAACGTTGAGGAATTAACGGCGTTATGGTAGAATAGCATTAGGATGAGTATCAATAAAATTTATCTGTAGTTGTGTGTTAGCATTGCAAGAGAGATAGGAAATATACTGTATGTAACGTTGACTTTCAAATTACAAGCAGGCCATAGTCTGGATAGACTGGGAAGAGAAAAAGAAGAGAGGACTAGAAAGAAGAAAAAATGAGAAAGAAAAGGACTAAAGAAAACAACAAATCCATAAATTTTCTAGACATTACAATAACAAAGTCGACAATAAACACACATTCAAAGTATACACAAAACTCACAACAACAACACATACACAACACATCCAACCAACTAACACAACACAAACAAGCTGCATTCCGAACAATGGCACACAGACTATTCAACATACCAATGAACAAACATGATTACAAAGAAGAGTTAAACACAATCAAATACATAGCACAAGAAAACGGATACAACCCCAACCTATTAGACAACATAATACGTAAGACAAAACATAAGAATACAACACAAACACAAGAACACAAAAAATACATCACACTAACATACGAAAACAAAAACACACACAAGATTGCAACCTCATTCAACAAATTACATTACAACATCGCATACAGAACAAATAATACTCTACAAAAACATGTCAACACACAAACAACACAAACAAACAAATACAACTCAAATGTAACACCTGCAACAACTTCCACATCGGACAGACAGGCATATCATTTCAAACACGTTACAAAGAACACACCACGGCCATAACAAAATTACAAAACACTTCCACATATGTAGAACACATCACAAATGCTAACCACACCTACAGAGACATCAACACAGACATGGAACTTCTACATATCCAACCAAAAAGCCAGAAACTAAACACACTAGAACAATACGAAATATGCAAACACACAAAAACACATCCAAATGAAATTCCCAACACACAACTCAATTTTAGAACATACACACTCTTTGACTCCACATTACACTACACAAACACACCCCCACAGGAAACAAAACAAAAGGCGCCAAGACCAGCAACAACCAGTTCTGAAGAAGGCCAATAACAGGCCGAAACATGTTAACCAGGTACGATAGAATTTAACACGAGAAAGACGTATAATAAATAGCCTATTCCGAATAAAAAAAGTTGAGATGAGCAGAAAAGGTAAAATATGGGGAAAAGAAGTACAAAATGAGATGATAAATGAAACAGAGAAAAAAAATCGGAAAAGGATGAAAAGAACAAAGAAAAGAATATGAAGACTACAAGGGAAAAATGTAATAAAAGTAGGAATAAAAGGGGGAAAACGGGAAAAAATGAAGATGAGGGAAAAAGAGAGAAGCAGATAAAAAAGAAACAAGAAAAGAAAAGGAAGATACGAAAATAAGGTAAGATTGAAGTCAAAAGAGGATGAAAAGAAAAAGAGGAAAATAAGTAGGGAAAGATGAAAAAGCAAGAGAAGGAGATAATGAAGGAAAGGAATAAGATGAGAAGAAATGGTGAGAAAGCGGAAGATAGTAAATTGAGGGTGGAACGAAAAACGGAAGGAATATAAGAAAAAGGAAAGAGAGGGAAGTTGAAAGGAAGAAGGGCAGTAGGAGAGACAGCGAGGAGGAAATTATTGGGAAAAGGAGCAGTGGAAGATGAGAGAAAGAATGGAAAAACAGATGAAAATGAGGAGGTAACCAAAGAGAAGAATATAACAGAGAAATGTTAGATTCGGCAAAATTAACGACAGAGAAATTATAATGTTTCGAATAATAATGAGAAAAATAATCACAGGAGGAAGATTACATTAGGGAAAAAATGTATCAGTCATAAAATTTGTGGAATTCTTTTAGGAGAAACTCAAAATATAGACCCTGAGATGTTGACGGTACTGAGATTAAAGTAATAATGGTTATAAAAATTAAAATTATCCGTGCGAAGTCTCTTTAATTGCTTTATATTACGACCCTTTATGAACTGCATTAGTTATGTAGTGTCGACGTGAAATTAAGGTGATAATACCACTGAAATGAGTCCAGAGTTCAGAGCCGAAAATTATCCAGCATTTCCTCTTTATGGGTTGAGGGAAAACCTCGGAAAGACCTCAGTCAGGTAGGCTAACTTGTCCCAACCAGGATTTGAACCCGGGCTCACTCGCGTTTCACGGTTAGACGTACTAACTTTACTCCACAGCGGTGAACTCTGTGCGAAGTTAAACCTTCTACTTTGTTTAAATAGTCAGCGCTCAAAATATTTGTAGTCCCTTTCACGTAAATACGTCTATATCAAATAGTCACCACCGAAATTCGGGTAACAGTAGAGTATAGGAATCAGGGAACGAAAAGTGTATGACTGCTTACACTTGTAATAACTTAAACATTAAAATACTTATGATATCTAACTTTATACATAGAACGGTCAGAAAATAAAGAGCTTCAAGTTAGTAGGCTATGTTACATTTATTTACATTTACAATATTTTAACAATTAAAGTGGTAAGAATGATAGACCTATAGGCCTAAGCCACATAGACAAAATTTTACAGGAGAGCGTGTTAAATGTTTAGAGTCCAATGCTATTATGTGTGGTATAACAATTTTTTCGGCGTATAGGCTTACTTAAGTTATTTGTTGAGTAATGTTTATAATAATATTTTAATAGTAGCTTCCCTACGTGTGTAAGAAATGAATTCGTACAAATAATATTTTTGTTAAAAGTGTGGCTTTAGATTACCTCATTCTTACTCCTTTGATTATTATCGTTGTTTGTAGCTTCCTACAGCAAATATTATGTAGTCTATATCAAAGTTTTGCTAGCAGCACATTTGCCCTTTAATAATAATATATCTATTTATGCTGTTTATAATAGGCCTGTATGTATTTATTTTCCGTCCAGGGTACTGGATGTTTGTCCGTTTGTCTTTTGATTGTACTGTTATGTCTCAGCGGTGACCCTCCGTCATGCCGATCCCATGACCAGGAGACCCTCATTTGTGATATATCTAGTGTTCGATTTAATGAAGCAAATGGATAAAAGAAGCTGTTTAGCAGAGTAAGAAAGAAACAAGACAAAATATGTATTGTAGTTCAATATTTATAGATATGCTTTCAGATTAGAAGAAAAACCAATAGTTTTAAATTTATAAACACGTAATTACAACAGTAAAGGCACGCAGCAGTGGTTTAGCAACTATCATATTGACATACACTGCTCCGTCGATATAGGAGAAAGCCAATGTGTACCTACTTAGATATAACACGCGGAGCAAGTCCCCTGCAATCGGCAACATCATGTTTAGGTGGAGCATGAAAGTCAAAGAATAATATGGACAGTAAAAAATCGATCGAACGGGAATCGGTATTTAAAAGTTGTTAATTCATTATAAAATGTGAATCCGATACAACGTTAATACAATTAATTAATTTCATTTCCTGTTATACATCTATCCATGGAATAGATAAATAGACAAGTAGACAGACAGATAAACAAATAAATTAATGAATGACTAAATAAATAAATAAAATAAAATAAAACAAGAAACAGGTGAACTAGTAAATTAATTAATTAATGAATATTACCTTCAATTATCCAGCAATATCCTTAATATTTGCGCTGTTTTCAAGGCGTTGGATAATATTTACTTTGTCAGAAATACTCAGACGTGAACGTGTTTGTGACATGATGCCTTACCGGTATGCGAGGGATTGGATTCTCGTCACAACACCACACCATGTTGTACTATTTTTTACTTTCTTTAGACTCAAACGCATTCTACTGAGTCTAAATAGTCGGAGGATTCTACAAGCTTATCTATTGTATTACACCTATCCACACCTGTGGAGTAACGGTTAGCGCGTCTGGCTCGAAAACAGGTGGCCCGGGTTCGATTCCCGGTTGGGGAAAGTTACCTGGTTGAGATTTTTTCCGGGGTTTTTCTCTCAAGCCAATATGAGCAAATGCTGGGTAACTTTCTGTGTTGGACCCCGGACTCATTTCACCGACATTATCACAGTCATATCATTCAAACGCTAAATAACCTAACTTGTTCATAAAAGCGTCGTAAAATGACCTACTGAAATAAAAAATATACCTATATTAAGTACAATTCAAAATAAAGTGATATGTTCGACTGTAAAGTTTATGTTATAATGGAAAATAAATTTTGGGAATAAAAACAACATAAAGAGTAATTTGTAAACATGTCATATTTATTTAGCTAGCTAGTAGGCAAAGTGAGTACAAATTAAAATTATACAAAAAAAAATGTAAGAGCCAGGCTCGTGTACGGTGTGGTCTTAGCCAATAATATAACATAAAATTTACAGACAGTTTACTAAATACAGTAATTAACTTAATTCAAACCGATAAATAACACACAAGAGTAAAAACAAATAGAAGAAAGAGAAAAATTAGAGAAAAAACACATTTAATACAAATTGACAATCAGACAGAAGAGAGTGATATTCAATAAACACATGAATATAATGGACTGAAATAAAAGGGTAAAAAATACACATATTTGTTAGTATTATATGCCATGAATAATTTTATAAATTTCTTGTTTAAAAGTGTCGATTTTAAATTATTTTAAATTTGGAAAATGGTTTGTAATTTTATTCTAAAATCTTTGTCAGAGACTAGCACCATGTTTAAGATCTGCACTTATATGACATTTAGGCTCAATTAATGGGAAAGTAGACTTTTGTCTTCGAATACGATATTCATATCGATTATATTTGTTTTATTTGGTTCCTGTGGTAGTAAGTTAGTAATTTATATTTATAAGTCTATTAAATAGTTAATACTTTAAAATCTGTATAAATGAGATTTGTTGGATAATCTATATTTTTGGTATTTCATTGCGTAAAATTAATTGTAGTAAAAGTCGTATTTCCGCCAAAGTCTGAGGAATCAAGATTCCTCTGTAAAATTGTTACAGTATAAAAACATTTTTCATGATATCAAGGACATTTAGTGCTTTTGTATTTATATGCAGATTTGAAGTTAACGATAAAGAAAATTTGCACGTAATTATGTTTTGTAGTAGGGATCAAATAAGTGCAAGGTTACCGTTTGAGGTGACAATAGAAGTAAACAGAAATTCAGAATACTATACCAGTCATTTATGAAAAAAGCTGGCTGCTAACGTGACTGGAAATTAAACCCTGCCTCAATAGCACAAAAACAGAAACTGAACGACAGAAGGATGTAAATAAAATAAAATATATAAAATGACGTATAACTTTGTGAAGAGAGACCAAATGCAAATATTATTCCCATTCATCGTTGTTGTTAATTGAATTTGAAGTGACGTTGGACATGTTACATCGACACAGAGAGATTAAGCTAATTCGAACTTTCATCCCTGAATGTCCTTCATTGGGGTCGGGCTCTTTTTGTTGGTTCATGCACGGCCGCTAATTGTAAGTTTCTGGCTATAACTGCTCGTTTAATGCTTTCAGTGTATGATATTCCCTGAGAGGCTGTGGGACCGCCTGTCACAGGCGAGATACTCGTAATCCCCTTGACGGTACAGTCTGCCCGCATTCGACCTGTCCTCCTATTATTTGTATTCAGGAGATAGCATTTCATGTGTAAAGGAGTTTTATCTGATGCTGAAAGTAAAATTGAGTGATTTCACATGAACGTTCATGATGCTCATCCAGTGTAGACCAGCTGCTAATACAATGTAGCTAGAATACAAAGTGTACCTATACCTGTTCAGGCAGTTATTGATTATTCAGAAGCACAGAAATTTTTAGAGCATCGAAAAATAATAGAATATCTAAAATCTAAATATATTATCTTATAGTAAGTTAAATTTATGTTTAATATTAGCGAAAAATTGCAGGATTACGAAGATTGTAATATCATAATTAAGTTTATATATGAAGAGTCCACTGTAAGAATGATGGATGTCATTTGGAATACATTTTGCAGGAGAAGCAATTGAAAGTTTGAAATGCTTAGCGCTCAAAGCTTAACTGAGATTTTCCGATCATTACTGGACAATGACTATCAGTGTTAATGCCATATAACTCTCTATGTACTCGTACATTCTATATGTCTTAAGCTATGCATTGACAGTCTTGGTGCATTTTCAACAAGAAAGTGACATCCATCATTCTTGCAGTGGACTCTTCATATATCTAAGGGCGATTCGCGAAGAAATTTAGAATAAAATTTTGGAAGTCGTTTTGTGTTACTGATCATTCATTCATAGTGTTTTACCCAAGGGCAGGTCTTTCACTGCAAACCTAGCATTCTCCAGTCTTTTCTATTTTATGCCTTCCTCTTTGTCTCCTCATATGATCCATATATCTTAATGTCGTCTATCATCTGATATCTTCTTCTGCCCCGAACTCTTCCACCGTTCACCATTTCTTCCAGTGCATCCTTCAGTAGGCAGTTTCTTCTCAACCAGTGACCCAGGCAATTCCTTTTCCTCTTCCTGATCAGTTTCAGCATCATTCTTTCTACATCCATTCCTTCCAACACAGCTTCGTTTCTTATTCTGTCTGTCCACTTCACATGCTCCATCCTTCTCCATATCCACTTTTCAAATGCTTCTAGTCGCTTCTCTTCACTTTGTCGTAATGTCCATGTTTCTGCCACATACAGTGATATACTCCACACAAAGCACTTCACTAGTCTCTTTCTTAGTTCTTTCTCCAGAAGTCTGCAGAAGTGCTCCATTTTCTATTAAACGCTTCCTTTGCCATTACTATTATCCTTTTGACTTCTTAGGAGCAGCTCATGTTACTGCTTACAGACACTACAAGTATTTGAAGCTGCCCATTTGCTCTACTGCCTCAATTGGAATTCGCAAGTTTATATTCTTTATTTTTCTTCTTATGACCATGGTCTTCGTCTTGTTGGCATTTATATTCATCCCATACTGTTCACAGCTGTCATTCAGCTCCTTTAGCATATCCCTTAGTATCATCTTCTCTTCTGCTAACAACAACATAACAGAAAATCTTATACATTTTATTCCTCTTCCTCCTACTATGACTTCTCCCATGTGAGTTACACGTATTAATTAATTAATTAATTAATTAATTAATTATTCACTCATTCATCCATTCATTCATGCTGTTTTGCCAATATCAGGTATTTCACTGGAAACCCAGCATTCTCCAATCTTTCCTATGTTCCGCCTTCCTCTTAGTTTCCTTATACGATCCATGTATCTTAATGTTGTCTATCATCTAATGTTTTCTTCTGCCCCGAACTTTTTTTCGTTCAGCGTTCCTTTCAATCCATCCTTTAGTTGGCAGTTTCTTCTTAGCCAATGGTCCAGCCAATTTCTTTTTCTCTTCCTCATCAGTTTCAGCATTATTATTTATTCGCTCACTCTTTGTAGCACAGCTTCATTTCTCATTCCGTTTCTCCATTTCACACGCTCCATTCTTTTCCCCATTCACATTTCAAATGATTTTGTTCGTTTCTCTTTACTTCGTCGTAATGTCAATGTTTCTACCTCATACAGTGTCACAGTCCACGCAAAGCATTTCATCCATCATCATATTCTCATCTCATCGCGGGTGTAGTGCAAATCAGTCTCCTAAGGCGCATCCTGGGCAACGCCTCTGTCGGTAAATTGGTCTACACATGTGCTTCATATGGGTGAATGACGAATAATCAAGTACCTTCATTAGTTATATAATAATAATAATAATAATAATAATAATAATAATAAGCCTTGGCGCCACATCCCTTGAATGGCCCAGACCGACCAGCTGGCTGCTTGCCTCACGTTCACATGACGAAGCAGAGGTGGACGATCATTCAACATTTATTGGAGGTATCGTGTATGTGATCCCTCCAGCCATTATAGCTGTCTTTCATAACCGGATTTCGCTACTATCGTAGCTCCCCACGTGCATCACGATGCTGGGTGGGCACCGGTCCCATATACTGGCCGAAATTTCATGAGAAAATTTCTTCCCCCATAAGGATTCGAAACAGCGCGCATTCCGTAACGCGAGTCCTAGGCAGGATGCCTTAGGCCACGATGCCACGGCGCGGAATATATAAACACGTAAAATAACGGTCACAATCTGAAACTGTACTGAAGGAAGAAACATCTTTGCATCTGTCAGAAATAGTAGCTACTCTTAACAGCGTCCTTTGCGTGTTTAGCTAGAGCAGCGGTAGCGAAAATGTCATCGTGCGCCGAGCCACTGTGTAAGCTGCAACGTGAATAGCACCTATGGAGGGAGGCGAACACCCGAAGGGGAAGTGAAGCAACTGTCTTACTTATTAACGCATTTTCATTTTCCTTACGTCAAGCACTTAAATATAATTTTATACAGTATAACGTTACAAACTAATGTTTAGTACGTATAACGAAGAAAGAAATGAATAAGAAAACAGGACACATTATCACAACCTTAAATTAACTCTCATCAGAATGTCTCTGCGACAGAGTTTAAAAATCAGGAATTATGTCACTTACTGCCAGTCGTAGTTGATCATGAAGGTATTTGTGTGTCAGTCGTGATCTAAATTTGGTTTTTACTATTTTCATTGTCGAAAATAATTTTTCACAAACGTAAGTTATAGCGAACATGGCTTCAACAGAGCAAGCGAAAGCACGAAGCTTCAAATATTTTTAATTTTTGCCAGAGATTTGAAAAGTTCAACATTTGTCAAGTCCTTACATCTAGCTTTCATTTAACATCACGTTGTAAATCTGTGAGTTTAAATTGAAGATCTAACTGCATTCTTCGTACATCTGCTGAAAAAGGATCGACGTACAGAGATGATGATGATGATGATGATGATAACAATAATAATAACAACAACAACAACACTTACCCTTTTAATGTTTCATCAGTAACATGTGGTAACTTAATATGCGGTTTTATGTTATAAAACCGTTTTCCTAGCAATACTTGTGAACATATCATACATTTAATATTCTCATCATATTGTCAGCTAAAACGCATCCTCCCATCCTATTTGAAACTTTCGTTTTTATAGAGGTACATGGTTTCGAGAGAGACATTGCGACGATACGCCACTCGCAGATCAGAGACAAATACAAATGGAACGGAGTTTGACACCAGTGAGTGAGAGGGTAGGGGTTGTAGGTAGGAACCAAGGGAAATGCACTGCGAGCCACAATGTGCTAGTGAGTCGCATTTTCGCCACGGCTGAGCTAGAGGCACAGAAGGAAATTAATGTTATAATATATTTGAAGGGTTCAGAGCCATAGTGGGCCAAGCGACATATATTAGAAACGAAGAAAACAAGGTCTAAAATTAAGTGATTACCATAATTTAATTAAACATATAGCAAGTAAGATAAAGTATGCACATTAAAACTAAATGACATGTCAATCTTCATTAAACTGTGGTATTCAGTTAACTTTAAACCTAGCTTTCTCCATTTTTAATAAATGGTGCTTGGTCAGGTTCATTTTAGGGTGGTAATGGCGTTTACGAATTTGTTACTGCTTTTGATGGTGCTAGTGACGGCGATAGTAATGTTGCTAAACCGCAAATACTGGACAGAATAATAATATATTAATATCGAAATTTTCAAATACACATCTTATTCCATTCTCTTGCTGGAGCCGTCGGATTGTTTTTTATGAAGTGCATAAGTACATGTGTACACTAATATCGCTAGTAACACAGTATGCATTAGTAATAACGACGTGTTCTAATAGTGGTAATGAAGGAAGAAAGATTAATACCGTGTGCGATGAAACACGGAGCGCCGAGTCATAGCGGCAACTTGTTCGTCACATTGGTGTGGCAGGTAGTCTGCTCGAAATACAGTTGGCGTTTCTCCCTTTACTTTTGCCTCGAAGCATCTGACTGCTCAGTTGCATTTATATCGTCGTCAGAAACTTTAGTAATGTATGAGTGGAAAAAGTAAAGCAAAAACTTTGTATGAACACTTAGAGCGTAGCAGCAGCCACAGTCGCTCTTATAAAAATGGAGTTTCGCTTTTGTTTATAGAAACTTTTATATAGCCGCTTTCTCTGCAAATTCCATGTTCTCAATTAACACTTTTGCAACTATACCGAGACGTTTATTGTGGTGTGTACCTGTTGATTCTTAAGAACCAAGAGCTCGCTGCTCTACGGTATTCACTCGTGTAACCTGTTTAATGCAGTCCCGCGCATCGGCCATAATAAATAAATGGGATGAGATTAAAGTGCTTAAAATGGGAATCCTTACTAAGAAAGCCACTAGTCTGTTGTTACATTCAAAAGCAATAACTACTATTTCATACTACTTAAAAAGAGCAATCGATAAGTTTCCGGACTGCCCTGAATGTAGGCAACACACAGGACATAATAAACTGAGAAATAATCTAGAACTAAGGGTATGCCTGGAATCCAAACTGTATGTAACACTTGAAAGGCAGAGAAGAAATCTAGTCGTAAGGCGTATATGAAGATATTACAGTAAAAATCACAATAGGTCCTTGACATATTTTCACAAAATCTCATGTAGGGACTCTGTTTTTTAAGGGGAGGCAGAGGTGAATATTTCAAAATCCACAAAATTTATCCGATTTGCTTGAAATTGATCATGGATACTAAGTATGTTATTAGTAATGGACATACCAAGTTTCATCTTTCTAAGGACAATAGTTCTGTAAATATTAATAATTATATAAAACTTTATACCGTTTGATATAAAATGCTCCATGCACAATATTGTAAGAAATGTTCAATATTTCTTTTTATTTATATGTTCAGAGAAGGTATATAAATAATGATAAGTATTAGTTTATTATGGCAATAAATAGTAATACAGTTATCTTAGTTTTAATTTCATACTTTTAAGGACACAAAATCAAAAACTAACATCAGAAATATCAAAATAAAGATGATAAAAATGGAAAAAGCCAAATTTTCATTTTTTCTTCAGTTTTGTTCGAAAATTTCACCTCTGCCTCCCCTGAAGACAATCTGACGTTGTTTAACAGCAGGCACGGAAGCAATGATCTTCAATGACACGCAGATTTATGTTTAACGGTACTTAATACAAATGCATTTCGGAATTATATTGACTGCATCTTGTATGTATCATGTTATATTTATCCTCTTGACCAATCATCGGCAGAATTGTACTCACGATGACATCAGACAATGCAACCAGCAATGCACATGACGTCGCAAGGTTGTGGGTAGGGTGGAGGGCCTGCTCAGACATCAGTGGCGTGCAGCCATCACAAACTTTATATTTACTGTACCGTAACTTTGTCACAAGTAGCCAATTTCAGGATAGCGAATAAGCTTTCACCTCTCAGCCGCGATCTTTGTTTTGATTTTGCAAGTTTCAATTTTGAAAAAAAAGTATTTGCAACTGTAAGTGGAACCAAACATAGCCACTATATTGATGGGCAAATAATATAAGGGAAGCATATTTTTCCTTAGACAGAATTTTAAAGAAATTTAAACCACACATGTCTTTACACCGTGTTTGTAAATATGTATCACTCTGTAAATCAGCTACTACTTGCTGCATTTCTGGCTTAACCTTGTTTATGTCTATGGTCAAAGGATTCGCAAAAAGTAAGAAATCATTTGCAATATTTTTTAAATCACCGAATCTCCGTTCTTGAAATTACGTTTTTAGATTTAGATGAGCATAATTATTTAAATTTGATTCAGAAATATCAGAAAGAAACTGTAACTATGGGAAATGATGAAACTGTTGTCCCCTCATATTTAATTTTCAGATATCTATCTTTGTAATAAATGATCGCACAATATCGTACATATATATTACGTTTTGCTATTGCCCTTCGTAATGCAATTTGGATTTAAAACGTTTATAAATACCTGTGATCTTTTGATGCTCTTTATGACATAGGCTATATTATAATGACGTTTAATATTGTGTTGATAAATGCCCTTTAAAACTTTCGAGCACACTAAACCTATACTATTGTTTCCATAAGCACAAGAAAAATATGTCTGCTCCCATTCTTCTTTAAATACACGTTTCCTACCTTTGGACAGAGCCATGCTTAACTAGCATATATTACGTCACTGGTAGCTGCTTGTACAATGTACCTGCAAATGGTTGGTGGGAGGGGAGATGTGTATTCCTTGCCTGCCCCTGCAACGTCACTTAGGAACAGGCATCGCGATGACATTTCTGCCGACGACGGCTGCTCTAGATCATAAAAATTTTCACTTTCTATCATGTCATCATCATCATCTTCCTAACAAGTATTAGGCCAAGTGGCCTGTTAAGGTCTCAAACTAGAATTTTCAGTCTATCTCTTCTTTGGACGGCCTAGAGATCTTTTGCCACATGGATGGTAATGAAGCAGTGCTTTTGGAATTCTGCATCGATTCATTCGTTCGAGATGATCCTTCCACTGAAGTTGATATTTGCTGATGAACTGCATAATGGGTTCTATTTGAAGTTCTTGCATTAGGTCCTCATTTTTTTATGATCACAGCGAGTACATCCAGCTGTTGCTCTCATAAACCTCATCTCACTTGCTGTTATTCTACTGACATATTTATTCTTCACAGTCCACGCTTCGCTACCATAGCTTAATACTGGCTGTGCTAAGGTTTTATACAAGCCTATTCTTGTGTGTCTTTGTACTAGTGAGGGTTTCATGATTTTATTAATGATCCCCATTGTTTTATTATATTTACATATTTTTTCAGCAATATCTACTTCATCATAAGGTGATAGTGTATAGCCAAGATAAGTGAAGGTATTTACTCTTTCTATTATTTTATTATTCAAACAGATTTTGCTTGGTACAGGGAATTTCCCACAAAATGACATGATTTTCGATTTTTCAATATTAATTTCCATGTTATATTTTTCACTGACCTTATTTAAATTGTGTACTGAATATTGTAAATCATCTTCAGTTGATGCCATGAGAACTAAATCATCAGTGAAAAAGTAAAGCATCAAGCTGCAAATTTCGATTAATTGGAATAAATCCATGTCGTGTCGTCGCCAATCTTGAATGATTCTATTTATATATATATATATATATATATATATATATATATATATATATATATATATATATATATATATAATAAACAGAAGTGGTGAAAGGCCACAGCCTTGTCGTACTCCATTATAAATGGGTCGCCACTGTGAAAGTTTATTGTTGCTTCGAATTGCAATGATGGTTGTTTTATATATATATATATATATATATATATATATATATATATATTGTAAATATTTTGTATAATCTATCATGTAATTTGTACAAATATTCAATATTTTATAATTTGAGTTTTGTCCAGATATTCAGCCATTTAATATTTCAGAAGTAACCTATGTAGAATAATGGCAACTTACTCGTAGTCTCCTTCCAGGAACTCCACTTGTAACCTCACATAGTATCTCAGCATCACTTGCACTTCTCAAAGTCTTCAGCTACCTCATCGAGTTCTTCTTAACCTTCTTCACGGTCTGCAACTCACGTCTTTCAACATCTGATTTGTAACTCACATTTGCAATTCTTTTATACGAACATAGAATATTCAACTGCACTTTCATGTGATCCTTGTCTGTTTACAGATATTTTCATAGCCTTATGTTAACGTCATGTTTCCATTGAATGATGACAACTGTATACCATTACTGTAACGTTTACATTCTCGTGTTAATGTTAATATTTTCACTGTGAATGGGCCTTCTCTCTTCTTATCTATTATATCTGCATACATGTATTCTTGGATGCAAAATTTAAGAGGGCTCTTCTTACTGCCACACGTACCCCCCTCCACTTACATCATGATGTGGTTCTCTCATATGTCAATGCATCAGTCAACACCACGCAACTGGCCATGTAACATCGGTTCTTCCTACAACTCCAAAATTTCGTAAGTGTTTTATTGCTAGATAACTTTATTTTGCTCCGTATATGTCTACTTTTCTTACTTATACACTTTTTTATTGATTCTTACATATTCATAACACGCTACCATTCTTTGCGTTGTGATGACTGCTGCAACTTTTTACCCATTTTAACCATGTCATCTTTATACTCATAAGCTGCAAACTTGTTTTTGCAGACTTCTATTCAAGGCATAGATTCTGTATTTTAACATCTAGACTCTGTATGAGGTTTAATTATCACAACTACCACGCCTTTTTCAAGTTATTATTATCACATTGCTTTCTGTTTGTGCAGTCATTCATAATGTTGTAATTATCTCACATCATGTATTTTATCATATTTTATTATGCTGCATTTTACCTACCTCTGTATGCTTAAAGTATTACCATATGCTAATTAGACCTGAAGATGTCATTTGATTGGCGAAAGCGCTAGTCATATTTTTATTGTATAATGACCTAATGCAATTTCTTGTACTAATCATTAGGTTAAAATAGACAGTTATTGAAGGATTTATTATACTTATTTCATTTTCTTGGATGCAGGGTCATTTATTTCTAGGACTGAAATCTTCCGAGGTTGGTGCACTGAATGCATTTCTGCGCGGTTGCCAATGTTCCTGACGCACTTCTGAGCTTTACAGACTCGTGATAACTGGTTCTTGTGCCCGGAAGGTATTCTCCGTAACATCTCGGACCAATATTAAGGTCGCAGACCTTTCGTCGCTTTAATTCCCCGAAGTAATATCGATGGAACAATATTGATCCCGTTCCTCTCGCCCCCGGCACCTTGATGAAATTACTTTGCTGCCTGCCAACGTTGTACGCTTATTCTACAGATATTTCTGTCACTTCACTACCACTTTACGAATTGAGATGAAGTATATGGATTTTACTTGAATTGCTCATAGGAACAATAACTTAGATAATGAATTGTTTTTATGAGGGAATGTTTACGCGCTGATGCTGAAGTGAGAATTTATAAGACAGCCTTACGCCCCTTGCTTACTTATGCAGCTGAAACAAGAGCTAACACGGTAACTACAATACAGATAATGGAAACACAAAATGAACATCTTAAGAAGAATAATAGGTAAATCAAGAAGGGACAAAATAATAAATTAAGATACAAGGCTACAGCTAAAACATACAGAAAGTTGGTGAATTTTTGGAGAGAAGAAGACTTGATGTTTCTCGTATAAAGCCTTGGTTTTTCTGAACCGAAGCATGCGACGTGCGAGATGCGAGGCCCGCCTCGCACAAATCAGGACTACAGGAGAGATAGTGAGTGGTTTCTATAACTGCGAGATGCGAGGTCTGCGTACATTCTGTGATTAAATTTTTTGTGCCTATTTATGCATGTCATATCTACAATATGATGGAAAATCACTTCTCTCTTTTTGATAGATTGTCTGATAAAAAAATAAATTCATTTAAAAATGGTCAAATGTCAGTATTTTCTAGTAACACAAAATAGAAAAAAATATTATTTATTAAGGAATGTAGTTGAAAGAGCATGATATTGTAAAGATAAGTTTTAGCAATTAGGTAAAATAGAAAGAACATAAAAAGTTAACAAGTTTATGAATTATGAGGGAAACACTTCAACACTGCATAGTGAACAGCCACCGTTTTTAATTTTGGAAAAAAAAATATATATACAATTTTTAAATCGTGAAAATATGTTTTTTAATAGAGCAGAAGGACAGTGTTTTACACATACCAATTTTCATTATTGCACAAGACATAGTAATGGAGGAAAAAAAGTTTAATATTTCCAAAAATTTTACTGCTGTAAGTTGTACCTAACCCCTGAAATTCTAACGTTCACAAACGCCATCCAACGTTCAAGATATATTTCGACAAGTCTATGTAATTTAAATAATAGTGTTTGATTATACCTAAACTCTTCAATTTGTACACAGTGGAAGCTCTTAAGTTCGACAAAAATCAAGTTCGATAGAAATCAAGTTCGACTGTTTACGTAGGAGAATTAGACACGCCCTTATATGGGCACTAAGAAATGGGTTTGCCATTTGAATGGGAATTGGTTCTCTGTCTTGTAGTGATAATTTTGTTAAAGGAAAACAGAATATTTTATTGATTAGGACATCCATATTGATCACTTATTTTAAATTAATGAACTATTCTTTTTCTATTTGAGAATTGTGCCGTTTGTGAGACGGAACTGTCGAAATCCACTGTGGTACTAGAAGTGCATACAGAAGTCTCGGGGTGGGCAGGAAATGTAAGTACAGTACTGTATTCGTTGATGGATAACCAATATGAATTTGTATTCATTTCATGTGCTACACCCACTACCCTTATTGCACTGAACTTTCAATTCTGTTCTATCGAGAGTCCACTGTATATCTATGTGGAATTGCATGGCTTCTCTATTTCACGTAGTTTTATACATAATTGTACGTGCGTATATTTTTCTGCATTCAAATTTAGTCTCAAACTAAAAAGTTCAGAATAATGTGATGTGATTCAGTTAAAATAACTGTAAAAGTAGGAACACGAGGAGACTATAATGCTAGTAACTCTTTGTTTCGTGCAGTTGCATTGACTCGAATTGAGAACAGTAAACAGAGGAAAAGTTGGAATAATTATAAAGTTATATGGTATTGAATTGTGCTTTGAATGAACATGTGAGCATTTTGTTTACTGACCTAAAAGGAAACCGAAAACAGTATGAGTTCAGCAACCAAGCACTGATTTATTTATCGGACCTACATAGAGTGATCCTTACCATATCCAGAACAACTCTAAGTACACAATAGACCTGTACGCGAATTCAACTTTATTTGAGAGACTACTGAAATAGTATTACCTTTTCTTGTTTTGTTTTCAAAGTTAAAATTTTATAGAGCTCTGGTTATTTCAGTATGATTATATAGAAGTGAAATAATGTGCATAAAATCTTTGAAGGAATTGAGGTAAACACAAAGAGGAAATCTGATATAATAAGTATGTATGTATGTATGTATGTATGTATGTATGTATGTATGTATGTATGTATGTATGTATGTATGTATGTATGTATGTATGTATGTGTGTATGTATGTATGTATTTAATGCTCAACCAGATTGATTCAACATCAATTGGTTTCTGGCAGACCAGTACAAAGTCCCCATATAAGATTTTAAATTTTCAAGTTTTTTATAAACATTTTCCTCATTACAAACGACGTACTGAGGTGATGGTAAAACACCCAGTTTATATAAATATTCCGCCAGGCAGTCGTGTCCTGTGGCAATCCTTATGGCAGCTACAGTTTCTTTACGGGGGTGATCAGGAAGTATCTCCGACTTGTCAACAAGACCAGCCCATTTCTTACCATCACTCTTCATTTGAAGATCTGAGACAAACTCATTCTTAAATGAGCGGTTAACTATTCGTTTCAAGTTGTGATACGAAAGTTGGGAGGTCGTCCGTAACAATATTTCAGATATAATAAGTTATATGTTAATAATATTAGGATAGCATCGGATAGTAAAGAGAAAAGAGTCATGTCACGTACAGCACGAGGAATGATTCGGTACAAACAAAGGTGATGACGAAATATACGTACTTTAGTAGGAAATTCTTATAAACGCGATGGTAGCTGCAAATATAAAGCAATCTACTTCGATTTTTGGCCCAAATTGGAACTTTTCTCCTCCTATACTTAGTAACCGCAGGCAAGTCTCTTAACTTCTGTTAACAGTGTTTAGTAGATTTATTTAACTCGAAGGGAAGAGGATACTGAAATTTGACTAAAATTGACTTTTTTTTTAAATTTAATTTAAAATAATTTTCTGACCGCAGAAAATATATTACAAATAACATTTAAGCCTTAACTCAGTGAATGCTGTGACGTTTAATGACGCCATTTTTAAAACTCTGTTAGTCGAGTATTTAAAAAGCTACGCCCACTTCATTTTCCAACCTCATTTGTTTCAAATTTACCGTTTTCTCAATATGATTTCGGTTTATATAATTTAATTTTAAAAAATGTGGCAGCTCTATCTACAATTGTTTTCCGTTTAATTCTTTATATAGCAGAAGATGGTATTATTCCTTCAGTTGTTTTTTTCAGACATGCTTAAAAACTGTTTTGATCTAAAGTGTAGAAATGTAGCTGTTACATCTTGACAAAAAATAGTTATTGTAGTGTTTCAAACACATAGTATGTAAATAGCGTGTATTATATAGGTTACAGTTAATATAGTTCTGTAGTGCATTTATACAGATAATTAGTTACACAACATTATGGGCAGGATTAGCGAACAGAAGGCTCGACTTGTAAATCATATGAAAACTATGAGGTACTGCTCAAACAATGAAACAGAAAATGTAATAAAGATAGTAAATATAGTAAGCCCAAAACAATCATTGCCTGACCCTCCAAGTAAAAGTTTATATCAAGTGACTCTAGATCTGCTTTTCCGTAAATTGCTTTTTTTGGCCACTGTGCTCACTATAAATTGATATAACTCACAAAATACTAATGATAGGAAGCTCAAATGTTTTGCAGATCTTAAACAGACTATTTCAAAAGATTTGGCTTCATTAAAAAATTTTGATATTGAAATTGATTATGGCAATAATAATATGTAAATGAGTGGACTCGAAAACTGAAAATCATGATATTTTGAAATCATTTATGTTTCTCTACAGCATATTAAAAATCAAGTTAAGCCATTTTGTAGTAAATCGTTTCGTGAATCTAATGATAAAAGAACTTCTCAAATATCTAACAAAAAACTGAGTTATATCAATTTTTGTAAATAGTTAAAAATGAAAGGCTAATTACCAAATTTGGACTCCCTTTTTTTAAAAACTTAATACTAAAATTTAGATTTTATACGTACAGTTGTTCAGCACACAAAAAATTTGTAGGTTTCAAAGAAAGAACAAATAATTTCAAATTTCTAGTATCCTTATTGTTATTAAAAATATTTACTACATAACTGTCATAGTTTACTATTGAATACTTAGTTTTAAAGAGACATTGTGTTCTTAAACAAATTTCCATAGAATAATTGTAAAACTGTTTACTCTAGAACAACGTAGGGATTGCATCCGTGTGTTTGCATGAGATCCATATCACATCTCTTTGTAAACTGAGCTATCAAAGAAGTGAGTCTCTTTAATAAAGGCGAGTCGTTAGGTTAGAGCAGGAGTTCCTGCACTGCGCCATCTACTTCCTCTCTGACAGAACAACGTGAGTTAATTTGATGACTCTCCCTCCATCTCTGTCTCAGCGTGGCGGCTTTTTGCCTCCCCACAATGAGCAGTACGATCCAGGGCGCACGGGAAATCAGAGAAGATAATTGTGCGAATTGCGACTTGACTTATTTTGATACTTGTTTACTGGTATGGCGACAGATAACTCTCCTCAAGTAAAAATTTCCCTGCAATAGTAGGTAATGTTTTTCTATTTGGGTTCTGTGATGGGTATTTTGGGCTTTGCAACCCTAAATAAAAATTTAATTTCTTCAAGCTCATGTCATGATACCATCCAAACGATATTAGATATCCTATACCATTTTTACTTTAATGGACTACTGCTACTGCTACTACTACTACTACTACCACCACCACCACCACCACCACCACCACCACCACCACCACCACCACTACTACTACTACTACTATTTTATTTAGCATAGTTTAGTGTGTTATTATAATAATTATTTTTCGGTACTCGATATACAGTATCTGACTGCCAACAATTCAAATACTGAAGGACACAAATTTAGAAAAAGAAAAATATAAACACAACAATATTATTTTTCTTGTTCATTCCAATATTAAATTTGTAATTTAAGAAAACACTTATAAAGTACAGCTGACAATATGAATGAAACATGATTTCATGTACTTTTTCTCAATTAATATGTGTACATATAAAATTTTCTGCAAAAAATGGATATGTCCTAATGTTTCCTTTCTTTTTTTTTCCAAAAAACTATCTACAAGCGAAGAGTGAAACTTTTTAATAAAGTTGGTAGATATATGAGATACATATATAAAATATCTCAGATTATTATGTTGTATGAAAAACGTGAGGGACAGTTTTTTTTTTTTCGTTTCCTGAAAAATTAATATTTTGGACTTGTCCGGTTTTTGCTATCAACCCTTTAATTATATGTACAAATGCAGAAGGTTTAAAAAAAAGCTCTATTGTTCCATAATTTTGTGTTCTATAATTAATTGCACCAATTTGTATTTCCTCTTACGTATAACATTACCTATAGACTGAAATTTTGCCTCTTTATTGTAAATATAACTTCACAAGACACTCATACTTTTTCAACACCTTATGGTTAGTAACTCGGTACATCCAAAATATACTCGACTTACATCAGTAAACTAATATCTCCAAAGCTAAATGAGTTTTAGTTTCCTGTTTTAATGTCCATCCCTTAAGATCTTACAACAATAGGAAAAACATTGCAGCGAACAATTGTAAATCGAAATTGCAGAGACAAATCTGGTGAAATCAGATTTTTTTATTGTTACGAATTCTGGTCTCGCTTTTTCAATTCTGGCCAAAATTTCTTTGTTGAACACATAATCTCTTAGTCCCCCACACATTTGAAATTATCTAATTCTGAACCATTTGATAAGTAGTCGCGAACATTTCTTGTGAATTAAAAACTGAACGGATATTAATATATTTTGTATTTTTGAACCATATTATCTCTAAGCTCACCTGTCCTTATCTGGAATTATACTGCCTGGTTTCACAATTATGTTTGTAACTTCTATTATTTTATAATGCATTTTTCCAACATCGTTTTCATTTTCTGTTTTTTCTTCGGTGGTACATTTTAACCTCTTATAAAATACTACATAGGCTACATTTCTTATTTTATTTGGTTATCTCTTTTATATGAAATGAGGTGTTAAATGAACAGTCTTCAATAATAATGAACTATAAAATAGGCTTTGTCAATCAGTACCTCGTCAGTCACTGTTACAGTATAGACTTAACTCCATTTTTGTTCTTTTACCACAGAACTGTGTTTTTAATTTCTACAAGCTATTATAGCTTTTTAGTCTCAGTAACAAGACAAAATTAATAGCTATCCATTCGAATAAGTATTTTTAGTGGGTTTAAATCCATGAACTTTGTCAGATTGCGTCTAGTGCCGTATGTGGGAGGGTCTCAAGGCTTCTGTCTGGAGAGTGGAGGATGAAAAGTAACACACTTAATAGCGAGGGAAGGGTGACTTAAGTTCTCTAGCACTTTTTGTCACAGACCCTCATTAATGACTTATTAAAACGAAGAGATCTATCACTTGGGATTAGTACTGTGACACTGACCGATCAGCAAAGGTCGATACAAAATTAAAAAACATTCCTCTTGGGTAGTCTACTTTTGAGAGAGCTCATTTTATTAAAATGTCATTTATTGCTGCACTTAGCTTCCTCGTTCATGCGAGTCATAATATTACAAACAATGCAGCTTTATAATGCAGTAATAACTGCATCAAATTATGGCTCAAATATTTGTTCGTCTCCAGTTTAAATATTAGCAGATTTATGACCCTTTTCCATGCGAGAGCCCACTTAAAATAAAATACAAAATCAGTATCCATGTATGTGCCCGCGTATGATAAAAAGTAATTCTAATTTACATGGTCACTTTGAAAAGATAAAATAAATCAACTTTACTTATGGCTTTCAGAGAACCCGAAGGTTCATTGCCGCCCTCACATATGCCCCCCATCGATTCCTATCCTGTGCAAGATTAATCCAGTCTCTACAATCATATCCCATCTCCCTCAAATCCAATTCAATATTATCCTCCCATGTACGTCTCGGCCTCCCAAAAGGCCTTTTTCTCTCTGTCTTCCCAAGTAACGCTCTATGTCCATTTATGGATTCACCCATAAGTGCTACATGCCCTGCCCATCTCAAACGTCTGGATTTAATATTCCTAATCATGTCAGGTGAAGAATACAATGCGTGCTGTTCTGCGTTGTGTAACTTTCTCCATTCTCCTGTAACTTCATCCCTCTTAGCCCCAAATATTTTCCTAAGCACCTTATTCTCGAGCATCCTTAACCTCTGTTCCTCTCTCAAAGTGAGAGTACAAGTTTCACACCCATGCAGAACAACCGGTAATATAACTGTTTTATAAATTCTAACTTTCAGCTTTGTAGAGAGCTCACTGGATGACAAAAGCTTCTCAACTGAATAATAATAGGCATTTCCCATATTTATTCTGCGTTTAATTTCGTCTCGAGTGTCATTTATATTTGTTAGTGGTGCTCCAAGATATTTTAATTTTTCCACCTCTTCAAAGGGTAAATGAATCAACTTTGCTAATAATAATAATAATAATAATAATAATAATATGGACGACCAGTGTGACTTAGGGTTAACGAGTGGAACTCAAACTTCAAATTGCACTAGTGCATGAGTTCTAGTTCTGCTTGGGCTAATTTTCGTTAGATTTCTCCAAGGTTTTCCCAAGACAAATGTTAGATAATCTTATGATGAATTATCGACCTCATTCATCACCATTTCATGTATGGTGCATTTGATGTAACGTTGTTAAATAACGATATAAAGTTAAGGTTAAACATTATCGATGTGATTGAAACTATCTAATTAAAGATCCAATTTCTGCAGATTTCTAATTCCATGTAAGGAATTTGAACTGTGCAGTGGAAAAGAATTGAGTCACCATTGAGAGGAATATGAAAATCTGAGAGGAATAGGAATGCATGCTTCCCTGCGACAATAAATCGAAAAGGGTCGGAGACAATGCAAAGCGAGGAATACTATCATCATCATCAGAAGATGAATGAGAGGACGCTCGGGAGGCGATAACAGATAAAATGGGAAAGAAAATATATAAAAGTGTCCAACCAATTCTTGCAAGATCGATGACGGAAGAACTTTGGGAGAAAGAATAGCACATAGAAGCTAAAGTTAGAGTTGGGGCCGAAGAAATGAAAGGATCGAGTCAAGAAGAGATAGCAGGGAGAAGGAAGTGAGCCTGGATTCTGAAATGACATTATAAAGGAGTGAGTACGGAAGGGCATGAGAGTGGAGAATAATCACTGATTATGGGAAGAGAATTGCGACGCTGCATCTCAACTTTGTGGAAACATTCAGGCTTTTTAAACGTTTAATTGGAAGTAAATTAGTCGTTTTATGTTCTTGTCCGCATTCACGTGGGTTAGTTAATCAAATTATATGAAAACAGAGCCTGGTTTAACTTTTCATACTTTTAGACGTGAAGAACAAGTTATTCTTGAAATGTTTCTCTACAGTAGCAGGCGTAATTAACTTCTTTAGTCAGTTCACTGAACATGGTAATTTCAAAACATCTAAAACGTTCCAACAAATATTTCTTCTGATTCTTTCTATTTGCAGTCTGTAAAATATTTCTGTAAGAATATAACTTTACATTCATTTATTCAAGAGTATTATAAACTCTCCAAAAGTCTACCAGGGAGCAGCATTCAGCATATCTAATTATGACGGATTCAGACACTGATTGAGTTATTTTCCTGGGTTTTATCAATCAGTCAATCAATCTTTTACTAATGTCATAAGTAGACATCGGATTTTTAGGCACTAAAAATTGCATTTTAGGCGCCTAAAATAAGCTCAAAATTTGTAAAATTAGGCTCTATTTTAATGAAAATAGGCATTTTAGGCACATCAAGGTATCATACTTATTTCTTTCACTGAAATTTTTAGTTATACACTAAAATACGCACAAACAAGTATGTTTAAACATTAAAAAAGAATACTATATTATATTTATAAACAGCTGCACAAATTTAATATATTGAAACTAATGAAATAATGATTATTGATATCAATATTACTCATTTTAAGTTATTGAAATTCAGTTCCATGCTCAGACCTTATTATAATTATCTGCACAGTACACCACCAGAATTTTTTCTAAATTCTCCACAGTTAACCTTTGCCTTTTGTCACTGAGAATTATTTTGAAAGCAGAAAAACTTCTTTCAACCGAAACTGATGTGAGAGGCGCAAATTTTAAATTAGGTACAATAGAAACATCAATACTTACTGGAACATTTACACTTTCCCCCGATATCACTCTTGATACTTTTTCCAACAATGAAAATCCTACATTCTTATTTAATACGTTGTCTCACTTATTTTTAACTTTTTTTCCCAGTTTCGCCCAAAGCAGAATGTATGTTCACTTGAGCTTCCTTTACTATTGCTATTTGGCTACAAAGAGATTGTTTTTCACGTTCTAATTGTTCAATGCTTGCAGGTATGAAAGAAAAGTTTGATGTTATGTAGGCAATATCGTTTTTCACTCGTGAATCATTCAGACAATCTTTCACTGCTTTCACACACGCTGCACTATCAGTTTCAGGTAATTTATCAATAACTGTGACCACTTCTTTAAAATACTTAGAATAATACACCACTGATTGAATCCAGGTTCCCCATCGTGTAACAACCGGCTGAGGTGGGAGTGGGATATCTGGAAAGTTCTCTCTGAATATTGAAATCCTGGATGGGGCTTTACAAAAACATTTTTTTGTGTTAGAAATAAACGAATTGACAAGAGGAAATTCATTCCGGATTGTTTCAGAAACCCTGTGAAGGCCATGTGCTAGACAGGTTACATGCGTGAGGTTAGGATAAAATGTTTTAAGAAGTGGAGCTGCAGCAACCATGTATGAGGCAGCATCAGTACAAAACAACAGAACTTTAGAATCGTCTATATTACCTGAGTATAAAGACTGTAGGCCTTTATTTACAAAATAAGCAATGGCTTGGCTATTCACTTTCGAAAGTTCCTTAACACATACGAGGTGTGGAATCGAAGGTCCATCAGGACTAAGTTTTCCTACTACCATATTTGCTATATACCTATTCATAGAATCTGAGGTTTCATCCACAGAGACCCATATGTAAGAATCACCTATATCCTCCCGAATGGAAGCTAAAGTTTCATTGTATATTCTGTCTAAGTAATTTTTTCTTAGGGTCGACTCAGATGGGATATTTTGTTTGCAGTATTTTTGTAAAAACTGTCTTAAAACCGGATTTTCAATTGCATTCCAGGGAATGTTAGCAGCAACAAACGCTCTGGTTAAATCAGCATAGAAATTGCTGCTGAGATTGGATGAAGTAGGCTGTGTTAGTAAAGTTTGTTGAAGTTGATTTTTCTGCTGAGCTTTAGCCTTATGAGCCGCTCCTTGCACATGCTGCTTTAGGTGGCACTTCTTTTCTTGCGAAATCTAAAAATGTAAAGTAAACTGAATTAAAATAAAATCCTAATTGTTGTATTGCCGTATTTCTATCACAAAGTTAGTGGGTTCGAACAATAAAAATTTTAATGACCTGCAAATACTTTAACTATGGGAATTTAAAAGGTTAAAGTGTAGTGGTCTTAAAAAGAATTATACCTCAGGATAGCTCAGTCAATGTATATTATAGGCCTACTCATTAAAATTAATAGAATTTATATATTTAAACTATTGTTACATACCTGTTTGCTACAAATCTTGCAAAATATTATTTTTCCATCATAAGTGAATTCTGAATATTCTGTTAGCCATTGCCGGATCAATATAGATTTTGCACTTATATTTTTCGGCATTATCGCGTTAAACTTCACAGGAAAACGTCCTACCGCTCAAAACTTCTCAACACAAATAAGGTGAGGGAAAGAGCAACTGTTAACGAGCATTCAAATGAACCGTTGTTATTGAGATTCAATTGGACAAAAATACAAAGTTCCACTTATTGTTGCATTTCCTGGTAGTGTTAACACTAGGAGGGCCATTCTTTTAAATATTTTGTAACGGTTTACCCTACTAATTCGCAGTTTTACGACTTTTCATAAATATTTCAAAAACACTCTTTCTCCAAAAATTGTGATTTTATGACACACTGAAGGGCAGTACAGCTAATCGGTTTCAGACCGAAAACAGTCATTTTTATAGTATAGTATATCTCTGAATCGGTAGCAGCACATGTTGTGATTGTTGCCTGCTTCAAAACTAAGGTTGGTTCTTTGTCGGCATTTATGCCTCCAAACATGTTAAATTCGGTGAAATCTATTGCGAGTGTCGTGAGATTCAAAACATTTTGTTTCCTTTATCAATGGTTTCATGGCCGGTGTGAAGCAAACTTTCCACTTTTTAAATGCCTTAAATTTCGCAGTGAATGCATGTATAAATTATAAAATGTAAGAGTAAAATGTGAAACTTTATAGTGAGTTAGGCATTTTTAGGCGAATATTAACAAATTAGGCTCTAATAACCGTTTTAGGGCATTTTAGGGCACTATAAAACTCTTTGAATACCTTTCAATTTCCATGAAACACAAATATTAATAATTATTTTTACTTTTCTCCTAAGGAAACAAAATAGGCATTTGCCCTAGAATCCGATGTCTGGTCATAAGCAACAGTTTGTTTCAATAGACATAAAATAAAATAATATTTGACATAAAATATAAAAACAGACGAATACAACAATATAAATTAAATACAATACTGGTAATTATACTAACAATAATAACCAATACTAATAATAATCGTAATAATGAAAAGCAATGCAGCTTATAAATTTAGAACACATTTACAGCGGAGTCAAGAAATTCACTAATATTATAGAATGGATGGTTGATTAACCAGTTATACAAAACAGATTTAATTTGTACATAACTTGCATCATGTGCCTTTTGTGGTTACTTATCAAACAATGTTATAGCAATAGAATTGAACCAGTTTTTGGACTTAATCTAACTCTAGGTTCTCAAACACAATAATTGCACCTTGTATTATAGTGATGAACTTCTGTTTTAGGGTGATATGTATTAAGGTTTTTCTTAACTTTCATTAGACATTAGAATATATGAGCCGTTCAGAGCAAGAGTGGTGTACGTCAAAAATGAGTAATGAGGGTTAAAGTAAACAGTCTGTAAAATACAGCGCAAAGTAGCAATTAATATTCAATTTATTTAAACTATTAGTAGTCAGTGAATAGCAAGAGGACCATATTAATTGCTACTTTGCACTGTATTTTACAGAATTTTTACTTTAAACCTCATTACCCAATTCTGACTTACACCACTTTTGCTCTGAACGGCTCATATATAAATTTATGACAGTTAAAATTTTTTCTTGAATAAATAGTGGTCTACAATGAGCGTCATATTGTTTTGGAAATCTTCAGGGATCGGGGGAATATACTATTATTTAAACAGTGATTGATACAATTTGTTAAAGGTTCAATTATATTTGGGATAACAACTCGTCTACTAAGATCACCACTAATGTGTGTATATATTTATATATATATATATATATATATATATATATATATATATATATATATATATATATATATAGTCGACCTGGTTGGCAAGTTGGTATAGCGCTGGCCTTCTATGCCCAAGGTTGCGGGTTCGATCCCGGGCCAGGTCGATGGCATTTAAGTGTGCTTAAATGCGACAGGCTCATGTCAGTAGATTTACTGGCATGTAAAAGAACTCCTGCGGAACAAAATTCCGGCACATCCGGCGACGCTGATATAACCTCTGCAGTTGCGAGCGTCGTTAAATAAAACATAACATTTTAACATATATATATATATATATACACACACACACACACACACACACACACATATATCCCTGGATTTAGGACTCTTCAAACTGGAAACTATTTTAAATACATTTTTATTTGTTATTTTCCATTTAAACACACTGGATGTTGTTTAACAAATTAATTGCAGTATGGTTACAATGACCATTGTTGTCACTAATTTGTTTCACAGAGTTTACGAAATATTGATTGAAATCATCTGGTGTTAAATATTGTTCATGACTTACAGGAGTAGAATTTCTAGCTGAGTTTATTATATCCATGTCGCTTTACACTTATGTATTTGCAGACTTATTAATGTATGAAACATTGAAATTTAATTTTGCTCGTTTTAAAGGTGTTTTATAACTCTTTCAAAGAAAATACTTGCCAATTCTTTCCACCTCTTGCTCATTTCGCCATCATTAATTTCAACTTCATTTATTATCGTTTCATAGTTTCCGGTCAACAGAATACACACACACACACACGCACGCACACACATTACGTATGTAACCAAACGTTACATAACTTAAGTTCTTTTTTCTTATAACCTATAACCGAATTAAGTACTTATTGATTAATGAAACTGCAAAAATGGTGATTTACAATCAACAAAGAGAAATTTAAAATTTTTATAGATATATTCTGGAGATATGATGTGTCAATACGAAATCTATGGGAAAAATTTACTCAAAATTTTGAAATAGTTCCACGTGCTCCAAACAATAACCCAATCACCTTCCAGCGATTTCCAGGTATATATATGTAACCAAACGTTATCCCGTGTTATAGAGTAGCTATCCCTTTCCGAATTCTCTCTCTCAGAAGTAATTCTACTATTGGGCGGACCAAATATAATAGATAATGCAGTAATGTATAATAATTTCAAAATTACTAAAGATCATACATTTGCAAAACACTTTATTACAAAATGTTAAATCAGACTGCTACACAACAAAATGCTAAAATAAAGGAAACCATACCCGTGCTTTTGAACGTATGTCAGGAGAGCGGGATCGCAAGTTTGAAGGAATTCAAAATTTATTCAGTCCGTTATGCGTATAAGAACTACAGGGAAGGGGTAAAATCAATAGAATCCCTATGTCTAATTCTCTTAATGATCACCAGATAGTACATAAAATCTTTTTATATTAGCAAATTTCGCCAATTGGGAATACTTGTCTACCAGCAGGATTCGCAATTAGGAGTTTGCGATTGAAATCTGTAAACTGTTTTAAATGTTTCACACGAATAGTAGTAATTTGGCTGATTGTACCTTATAACTGTATGTTTCATTATATGAAATTATGCGAAGTGAGGAACGAGATTAAGGTCGAATGAAATTTGTGATGTTGAATGAAATAAGAGGCACCTGGAAACCTGCTGACCGTTTTCCATCATAGGTATCACTTCAGTCAACGCTTGGTATTAAAACCGAGTTTGCGGAATGGTAAGTCTGCGCTGCAATATTCAGTGACTAGAAGAGGGATAGATTAATTATATTAGTTTCAGGTGACTAAGAGCGTCTAGCATCGGAAATACTCCTATATGCTATCAGATCTCGCCAACTGGGCGTCCAGAATTGAAACCGATATACAGTCGTGAAAGTTTCGCAGGGAGATACAGTATTTTGGTTGATTATGTCTCTTCGGCATCACCGAAGTTCTTACACTATTCTTGAACTATATTTTTATAAGGCCTCTATGAAATGATGAAGTAAGGAACAAAGAGTGACGGTCGAATTAAATTTGTGATGCTGAGTGAAATATCAGGTCCTAAGGGCATCTTTCACCATTTACTATCACACTTACCACTCAGAATTAAACCACAGTTTGTGCACCGCTGTGGAGTAATGGTTAGTGCGTCTGACCGTGAAAGGAGCACGCCCAAGTTCAAATCCTGGTCGGGGCAAGTTACTTAGTTGAGGTTTTTTCCTAGGTTTTCCCTTAACTAATCGAAGCAGAATTGTTGGGGAACTTTCGGCTTTGGAACTCTGATTCATTTCACCGTCATAATTACACTTCCCCTCTTAAATCATCATCATCCATCATCATCATCATCATCATCACCATCACCATCTCCTCCATTCCTTTCATAGGTTTCGGGCTTGCTCCTATGTAGAGTTGGCTGCGGGCCGCTGCCGGATTATGAATCCTACAACGTCTTTAATTGTGAAGTATGGGTGGAATGGAATTTTGTCAATATTTCTGTTTAATCCTGTGGGATTATTTGATCCTGTTTGATGAAAGTGAGCTACTACATAATAAGTATCATGTAATACAATATCAATTGATGAATTTGCTAACACAACACACAACTTGGACCCCGTGGATATGTGGTCATGCGATGTTGATGGTAGCGCTATGCATCGTGGGATCTCCACTGAACTCATGGTATTACTCGACCAAGGCCAGTTGAGTCCTGCAGCCCGGAGCCGTGGCGCTACTGCTCCTGCGTTCGTAATACCGCATCGCGATAGTTCACATTACGCCCGCGGCTTCACTCGCCTCGGTCGAGTAATAACTCGTGGGAGCGGGGTTGAGGGACCGCGATGAGGCTTACGCGGAAAGGTAAAGGGATCATGTTGCCTATAGAGGAGTTCCTTCCCGGGTAGTACAATGGGCCCAGCCGAGCGGTCTGCGTGCGAGGACAGTTCTAGTTCGTGCCCTCTCCTGAAGGGGGACTAATAGATAGAGACCCTAGTTTGTAGGATGGCAAGTTCGCACTTCAACATGGATTTACTCGAAGGACAAGTTAGGTATATTAGTTCTTGTTACTACGGTATATATATGCACAGGCTCTATTGTCGCATGATGCAAATCAAATTGACGCATTCCCAACCCACAGCAGCTGACTACGCTAAGGATCACTCAGTATTCAGGCTGCGAGCAGACAACGCCCCTAGACGAGATTCCTCCTCGCTGTGTCAGCCGGCAATGTTATGGAATGGTGATATGATGGAGATCGAATGTAATTATATTGATACTAGAAGTCCACACCTGTGAAGTAACGGTCAGCGCGTCTGGCCGCGAAACCAGGTGACACAGGTTCGAATCCCGGTCGGGGAAAGTTACTTGGTTGAGGTTTTTTCCGGGGTTTTCCCTCAACCCAATACAAGCAAATGCTGGGTAACTTTCGGTGCTGGTCCCCGGACTCATTTCACCGGCATTATCACCTTCATTTCATTCAGACGCTAAATAATCTGAGATGTTGATACAGCGTCGTAAAATATCCCAATAAATAAAAATATTGATACTAGAAGAATAACTTTTAGTAAAACTCCAACTGCTAGAGCCTGATCGCAAACTCGTGGCACCAACATGCGCGAGCTTCTTTCTGAGGCTTCGGAGTGGGGGGTTCTGTGTGTGCGGGCGACTGCTTACTCATAGAGCGTACTGTTCAAACACCCCTCCAGCAAGACTCTTGAGCGAGTCCATGTAAGTGGATTCCAAATCGTCTTTCGCGCAGGTGCCACGAGTTTGCGATCGGGCTCTACCTTTTCCTCCGCAGTAAGTCACGAAGCCTGGTCGGGATCGAACCTCGACCGCCAACATGACAGGCTGCTGTTCTAGACCAAAGATCGACCGCAGTCGAAGTATGTGTGCGATACGTTAGTCATATTATAGAGGAGAATATGTTAATTATATGACACTATTACTAGTTTTTAAAGTGGTTAGGTAGCTCATGTAGCAGTACCGAAACACAGAAATGTAGGCCTATTAGTAACAAAAGAATTGGATCATACAGCTAGAGCAGATCTCATTTATCATTTGACTAACCGTCAGATTCTCCATCTTAAAAAAATAGCAGGAGAGGCTCTTCAGAATTCAAGTGAGCAATGAATTACCTAATGAGGTGAAGTTGGCTGGGGACTTAGAGAGCTCATTAGAGATGATAAGAACTTGGAATTGGAGCAATTGTACTTCTTTATATTTGGCATTCTTCCGCGTAGAAATACTCAGAATTCAAAGAGAAAAGTTAACTGTACATAAATAAAGATAGCCTACATGTAAATAAACAGTAGTGCGCCTAAGCGTCGTGGTCGAAGGCAGAGGTCATCAGCTCGAAGCTCTATGGAGCGCTGGCTACCTGTTCCTTTGCTCCGATGCCGCGCGGTTTACGAGAGCGGAGAAGCTGGTTTCAGCAATGCTGTGTCGTAAATTGACACAAAATATGACGCTGGCAGTACATTATCACCTTTACTTTTTAACTTTGCCCTAGAGTATGTCATTAGGAAAGTCCAGGATAACAGAGAGGGTTTGGAATTGAACGGGTTACATCAGCTGCTTGTCTATGCGGATGACGTGAATATGTTAGGAGAAAATCCACAAATGATTAGGAAAAACAAGGAAATTTTACTTGAAGCAAGTAAAGAGATAGGTTTGGAAGTAAATCCCGAAAAGACGAAGTATATGATTATGTCTCGTGACGAGAATATTGTACGAAATGCAAATATAAAAATTGAACATTTATCCTTTGAAAAGGTAGAAAAATTCAAATACCTGGGAGCAACAGTAACAAATATAAATGGCACTCGGGAGGAAATTAAACACAGAATAAATATTGGAAATGCCTGTTATTATTCGGTTGAGAAGCTTTTATCATCCAGTCTGCTGTCAAAAAATCTGAAAGTTAGAATTTATAAAACAGTTATATTACCGGTTTTTCTGTATGGTTGTAAAACTTGCACTTTCATTTTGAGAGAGGAACATAGGTTAAGCGTGTTTGAAAATAAGGTTCTTGGGAAAATATTTGGGGCTAAGAGGGATGAAGTTACAGGAGAATGGAGAAAGTTACACAACACAGAACTGCACGCATTGTATTCTTCACCTGACATAATTAAGAACATTAAATCCAGACGTTTGAGATTGGCAGGGCATGTAGCACGTATGGGCGAATCCAGAAATGCATATAGAGTGTTAGTTGGGAGGCCAGAGGGAAAAAGACCTTTGGGGAGGCCGAGACGTAGATGGAAGATAATATTAAAATGGATTTGAGGGAGGTGGGATATGATGCTAGAGACTGGATTAATCTTGCTCAGGATAGGGACAAATGGCGGGCTTATGTGAGGGCGGCAATGAACCTCCTGGTTACTTAAAAGCCAGTAAGTGAGTAAGTAAGTAATATATTATTATTATTACTCATTTATTGTTATTTTTGTTGTAATCATAATAGTATTAGTACTGGTGACATTTTTATTACATATTTTACAGTAATATGTAGCTAGTCGGCGATGTATGCAATGGAGGGGGAAAGCACTGGCTACCCTACTCCAATATCTCTTGACCCATTTACCTCTCTCGGTATCACTTGTGAGGTTCAGACCTGTCTTCAAACAGTTGACTAAACAACAAGTGTGATACAAGGAAAATAAGAGGAAGAGAAGAACAAGAGGAAGGCAAGGAGAAGATATGGAGAACGAAGAAAATACATGAGAACAAGGGGAAGACAAGGAGAAGAAGGGATATGCAAAGAGAATGAGAGTAAAGCAAAGACAACAAGAATACGGGAAAGAGAAAGAGAAGAGAAACATAAGGAGAATAAAAAAATTACTTAGAGAACAAGGGGAATACAATTAGAACAAAGGGAAAACAAAGAATACAAGGGGAACGCAAGGAGGAGAAAGATGTAGTTCTACGTTAAAATTCGTTATGAAAGAGTGAGGAGAGGAAAGTAATAAATAAGAGAATTAGAAGGAACAGAAGCAGAGTAAACGGATGGAAAATGAGGGGAAGAGTTGTTTAATAATAATATGATGATAAATGAAAAATAGGAGAAATAAAAGACAGACGATGAGTTGAAAAATAAACATAAAACCATGAAGAGAGAATTAAAGTGAAGAAATTAAGTAGAAAGAGAGGAAATGTGGCGAAGAGGAGTATTAGGAATGGAAGAAAATGTAAGAAAATGGAATGCAGGGGAAGAAGTAAAGAAGAGCTGATGGAGAAAGAGAGTTTTATTTCAAAATAAAAGTTGGGAGCTATTAGTACCACACGAACGGAGGCTAAGGCGGTAAATCTGAAAGGAACCCTTCCGCCGTTGCACGTTTCTCAGAATTAGGAACCCGGCTACAATTACTCGCACTTTGGTAATTGATGACGCCTCAGTATGTAGCGGGGTTCTTCTGCAGCAACACTTAACTCGGCTTTACGTGTTCCGAGAGAAATGATCCAGACCAGCACCCTCCGAAATGAAACAACGTACTTACACTGGGAGGTAAAATAAGAAACACACATACAGCGAAGATCTTGTGTAATGAAGTACATACACACAGGAGAGGTACAGTGCTTTACTTTTACTGAGTAATAAACAGTATGTGAGGCTAATAAAATAAAATTACTTCTGTAGAAACAAAGAATTTTAATGTAGGCCGAATTAGGAACGGAGTTCTCGCTGCTGCAATTCAAATGAGGCTTGAATCTCTTCTGTTATATAGGGACATCATTTTATTTTTACTATCATTTTTAATATTAACCTGGCTATACCTTTGGATTAACGGTTCACAACTAGAAACACCGTTTGATACCCCTTTCCACGACTGGAGTTCGATGATACTGGCGTAAAGTACAAAACAAATCACTTTACTAGGTATAAGAGGGAAGAAAAGTAGTTAATCCATTTACGTAAACTAGGAAATATCGTGATTTTGAGTATCATAATTTTCATTAGGTTTTTGTTTAATCAAAATACAGTACAGTATTAACAATAAATGGTTTTACTCACCAACTAAGTTATTCATGCGAATGTATTCATTATGCAGTGTATATTATATTGTCTACAGCACATTAGCGTACAATATAGAGAATGAAGTTAAATTGATATATGGGTATTTAAACACATTTTTGAAAATGATGGCCGTTCATTTCGATACAGGCTTCTCTTCTCTTGTGCATATTATCGCACTATAGACTATTGCATCTAATTCCAGTTACCAGTTACGTCCTTCGTACCAGTAACTCATATTGAAATAATTCTGCACCTACTCTATAAAAGAGTACCTTACGTACTGTAAATTAAATCGTCACGTCTGCCCGACAAAATTACTCAGACATGCTATCTATTGTCCGTCCAAGTGGTTTTGTCGCAGGGTCGTAGAAAGGGAAAAATCACGTGACAGTTAATTACTTAAGTTATTTTAAACAGTTGTATAATATTACGTAGTAGACGTCTAATTCCTAACAGAAATTAATGTTTTCAAAAAACAGCCAATCAGCCCAGCTAATAGCCTTTATAGAGGGCAGAGCAGAAGCAGGTGGGGGAAATCGGGATGCGACGTAGGAAAACGGACGACAGTACGTGTGCGAAAATATGATTCAATATTGAAAGCTCTTTCGTCACTGGAAAACGCGAACATATTTCTGGAACGTACTATACTAATTACTAACTCACTGCGGCCTTGGTTCTGTGTGGAGGACAGTTGGAACTTCATTAGTAGAAGGGGTGGGAGTGAAGTACATTCAGAGCTCAGATATAATAAAAATTGAAGAAAAAATAAAATCATGTCCCTGTATTAGCTGTAGCGTCTATGAGGCGACAGGAGTGTGTAAATAAATATAATGTGTATTGATACAAAAGTACCATTTCTGTATTGAAAATATTACAGGGGAAAATTAATAATTTATTCCAGTTCTAATAACTTAATTATTAATTAGCGTTAATTAGAGCTTCTGGACAAAATTTATTCTCTCTTGCGTACTACTAATATATTAGTTGCATATCAAGTGACGTTTGAGCCAGTGAGCTTACCTAGAGTCCCTCGATAATACTTGAATGTGTTGTGCGCGACAACTTAGGTCGGATGGCTTGCTGAACGGATGACTACTGCGTTCGACTCCCGCTCACACTTATCAGGATTTCTGACACCACCATTAGTACAATTATAATGGAAAAGAAACGATTTTACTAAAAGAGCTGGGGCTCTCAGGATAATGTAGGAAAAACTATATGGTTACTGAACTTAGGTTCTAGACTGAATTAGTTGTGAATGAAACTATACTTGATTTATTAAATATGTATAAAATATATACACAACGAGTTACTTACATGGTATCTCTCTTGTCGAAGCTGACGCCGTTACAATCCTGCCTTCGACTTGTTTCTTCCTTAGACTCTATCACTGACTGTATCACTATCTGCCGCCAATCTTCTTACAATCACACTTTATATTCTCTTATCGGTTTCCGGCCGGGGTACCACCCATGCCATTCACCAGGTGAGATGGGCTTTAAACCCCTTTTGTTTATACGTGCTTAAAGATCTCGTCGGAATCAAATATCTTTTACAATTAATTCGATTCATTGCAATACAGTGATAAGTTGCTTTAATGAGAAAACGCGTAAGAAAAGAGTTCGAACAATGCGTAATTTAATTTAACCAGTTAAAATGCATGCTTTGTTCCACTGGAGCAATGCGATTAGTCCAGCAGTGATTCGTGGCGTAAGAATACTTTTATCGTAGGCAGTGATTTACCGCACGCGCGACAAAACTCTTTAACGCTGGCTAAGCATCTATTTACTTCACAAGCTGAGATTGCATTGTGCGTCTGCTTTTAAGGCCATTTATTCCGCTGACACTCTTCCTGGTCAGTTTCAAATTTAACACCCCACAGGAAATCATGCTACAGGGCATTCTTAAGCCCTGGGGCATAACAAATGTAAGAGTTGAGACAGCATACTCCAACCATAATTTCTTTCAACTTACAATTATTGTCTAGGTATATATATATATATATATATATATATATATATATATATATATATATTTATAATGAGAGTTGAGACGTTGAATGGGCTCTGATCCCATTAATAAGATATGTAATGATTTGGTAGTACTGAAAATGGAAAAAAAAAAATGTCGAAATCAGGGGCTTAACGAACGAGAGCTTGCCGTGAAAGGAAGACTGCAAATGAACCGTCAAAAATTTAGACGAACACGAAAAATAGTAGAATAGAATTAGCGCGAGGAAGCAGAGCAACGAAAAAGGGATTTCTTCTTTCAGTTACAAAGTGTCAACGGTTTAGTGAATGTTCCTACATAGTCAAAAATCAACGAGTGCAGTGCCTGATGGAACTCGTGTGATTTAGAATTAAATTATGATTCATCATATGTAGGGTCCGGCATTTGGTTCTGACGAGTTTCAACATGCTGTTGTAAAGGGACTATAAGGTTTAAACATTAAAAAATAACACAGTATGTAGCTTGAATAATGCAATTTATTGAAATGTCCCCAATTTTTTTTAAATTACGCATTTTTTATGGTATCAGTCCTATATTGAATTTAGGTCCGTTATTCAAACACAACGTCGATTTCGCCGTGAGTTCAATGTTCAGAGACTCTATAGGATTCCTTCGAGGAACGTGACACTGCATAAACGGCCATTACATTGTAAAAAGGTGACTGTATGGTCAATCTCTTGCAATCATAATTGGTCCCTTTTTTTCAAGATGGAAATGAGAGAGCTGTTACGGTGAATGATGAACGGTATCGACAGATGTTACAGACATTTAGAGGCGCACTAAACAAGGATGACATGTGGGTTCAACAAGATGGGGCTACGGCTCATACTGCCAGAGACACACTGCGATTGTTGAGAAATTTCTTCTCAGGACGAATTATTTCTCGGTTTGGAGATATCAATTGGCCGGCTCGATCCCCAGATCTGACTTCTTTTTATGGAGACATCTCAAAGCAAGAGTGTTTCAAACCAGACCACACTATATCCAGAGCCTGAAGAACAAGATACAGGCTAAAGTGCCAAAAATCAACGAAACCAAAGGTTTATTGCGAAATGTCATGAACAATTTATTTTCGTGTAAGATTACAACGGGCCATAAGATACCAAGGGGATCACTTGAAATGTGTAAATTTCAAAATGTGAAGACATTCCAATAAATTGCATTATTCAATCTACATACCATATTATTTTTAATTTTTAAACCTTATAGTCCCTTTACGACAGCATGCTGAAACTCGTCAGATCCAAATGCCGGACCCTGTATAAAAACTCTGAATACAGTAAAAGTGGCCATAAAATATCTGAAAAGAAATTATAAACAATCAGTTTAGTTTTGTGTTCTCTATTTTCACGCTTTATTTTAGTTATCATAACCCAATTGTTTAATTTTAAAATTCTGAAGTGCATTGAGAATGAACCGTTAAATTTAACCCTAATCTTATTTCACCAACATTTAAAAGAATTACATCACACTTGACGATGTGTCCCAGAGGAAGAACAAATTGTTTGTATACACTTCAAGTCTAATTAATTAACACACGAAAGTTCTTATCATACTGTGATGTTATGTGAGGTTTTGTGCCCACAACTAGATGGCACCTTTTGTAGTGTTTGGTACGCATTTAAGCTAGATGGCGGTTTTCATTTTGTGCATGCCCGCCAGGTGGCATATTTGTCTTTCTCCTATCGGGTTCGAGATTAACCATCCTTGGCTTAGTGTTGAGACGAGCGATCTGATTGGCCGGTTCAAAAGGTTAACGGATTTTTCTTGTTTGCTTGGCGATCTCGTTCTTGGAGTTGGTGGTTGACTGCAGTACGTACGTGAGGGGAGTTGACTGCAGGACGTCGGAGAAGAGAGTTCAAGGGAGGACCTCTGAGAGAGAAAGGTTGACTACAACACGGGGTGTTGGAGAACAGACGACAGGACGCGCAGTTGCAGAGCGGCATCGCAACAGTCAACTTGGAGTCTGGAGATATCTACGCGTGGGAATGGGCGGTGTGTCCGCTCACATAGGAGTTCGTGCATTGCTGAGTACACGAAAGCACTGTATTCGTGAATACCAGAGTCGTCGGGCGGCTACGTACCGGGACGGATTGGTGTATCCGTTTAGAGTGGAATCTTCTGGGAAGTGAACCACTACATTGGGAAGAAGGCAGCAGTTTTTGTTATTGGGAATCACGATTTCTACGGGTGGCGTACGCTGATGGTGTACTGACTACGCGGCATCGGGAATGCCGGAGTCGAGTTAACCATGGAACGTCGCACACCTGGGTTAAGAGTTATTTATGGATTGTCAGCGGCGCCGAGGTATGTGATGGGCATAGGACGCTCGGCATGCTGGAATCATGCTGTCAGGTTGTGGACTCCTACTCAGGCTGGAGTGGTACATTTCAGGTTTTGTTACGGTGCTAATGATATGGAGGTATGTACTCAGTTTTATGGCAGGGGTGAAAGTACGGTTACTCTTGTTAGTGTGGAAAGACATATGTGTCAACAAGATAAGTACACGTTAACCGGAAGTACGTATTGGACTCTTATGGTGGGGTTATGGAGAAGAAGAATGGATGTCTTTCCTAATTGTAGTGTTCCCTAGATTTTCATCAAGACTCATTAGTCATCCCCTCACTCATTTTAGTATAGTAATATGTATCACAGTTTTATCATTGTTAATTTTTAGTTTCTCATTTAGGATAATAAATCATCATTTAATTGTTAATGGTTTATTATTTGTTATCTATTCCCTCCCATGTAACAACGAGACAACTCGGAGGTGCTTCGATAGAAGCACGATCCAAGTTTCAGGGAAATAGGACATGACGTCACATGGATGGTGTCCGAGGCTATTGGAAGTTACGTCAAGAGACAAAATCAAATTGACGTCACAGTACATATTCTGAATCTAATTAATTATTTAATTGTTTAAGCTAATTGAGTTAAGAATTGATGCTCTAATATTCATGTACTTTTGTATTTTCTATTTGTATACAGACCCTTTTATTACATGCTCTATGTATTTTACCAATTATTAATGTTATTGTGCTCAATGAACTCTCTTAATTTTGTGATATATTTTGTATAACTGATCTGAACTGCGCCCGAGCATGAGCTTCTGCTCTTTCGGGATGCAATGCCTAATGTAGCTCAAGTGTAAAGTATTAAATAAATAAATTCAAATTCAAATTAGTGTAATATGTAGCTAATCGGCGATGTATGCAATGTCAAGGAGCCTGCCACCCTAGCCCATTATCTTCTGGTCTAGCTGCTTCAGAAAATTGTGCCATGTTGGTATCACTTGTGAGGTTCAGATCTGTCTTCCGACAGTTTACTAAACAAAACAAACTACACATTTACAGATTAAGAAGTTTTCCTGTCTTGTGCGTAAAGGTGACAACACGTTTGTGTGCTTAATAGTTACTTCGGGTGAACTTTTGAATGACTTTAAATGAAGTTTTTGGATAGAAAATTGAAGATCGTATTAGGCCTACATTGATGAACAAGTAGAGATACCTCTTTTTGTTAAGGCGGTACTTTAAGACAGCCTTTTGTTGTTGTTGTTGTTGTTGTTGATGATGATGATGATGATGATGATGATGATGATGATGATGAAATGTTATTCATTAATCTAATGAACATTGTAAGAATATGAGACGAATTTTTAGAGCATGAACTTTCTAAACCTAAAAATGAGAAAGTAGAAATAAATAATTTCTTTTTGACTTAATATCCTTCAGAAATGGAAATTACTTTAAATACATTCCAAGCTATAATAAAGAAACATTTCGCTTTGAAATATTAAATTAATAAGACTCCTTTAAAGTATCGATTGGTGTAAGGGTATTTCACTTTTGTTTCACTTTGTCCCTTTCTTCGCCACTCCATAGCCTCTCTCTTGTGTTGCCAACCATTCATCGCTTTGACGGGCGTCAGACGCTCAACATGTAGCGAAGCGGCTCGAATGTTTTGAAGTACTGATTGCCAGCACTGGGGGGAAGTAAGAACGGTTCCTTCAAGTGCTCAGAAATGCCCCAGAAAGACTGATTCAAAATGGCATCATATTTTAGATGATATCCATAAAGAACGGAATCTTGTTGAATCGCTGAATAGAGCGCAAGCAGTTGAAAATTGTAGAGCTAGTCATCATACTGCTTTTCTCATTTTTCAAAGAGACTCTGAATACGAGTTTAATATAAAACTTCGCGTCCAATTTTGTACTCGTATGTGCGTTAGGGAAGTTAGTCGTAAATACGCTGAAAAGAGTGCTTATCTTGTCGTATTTGAGGAAACAATCAGACGTGATTACCAAAAATAGGGAATTTGCGATTTTCCACTGTATGTAAAATTTGTTATAATGAAGTCTTGGAGCTCGTCTTGTGACAATGCGATTCGATAGTTGTCTTCACCGTGATATTAAATGTAATCACTAAACATTGAATGTTAAAAAAAATTAAGCCTACATGTTATACCCGAATTCAAATTCGAATTTTATTTATTTAATTCTATATTACGCATTGCAGCCCGAAAGAGCAGAAGCTCGTGCTCGGGCGCAGTTCAGTTTAGCTATACAAAATAAAAAATTAATAAAAAATTGAAGAGCGTTCATTTTGTACAAAAGGATTATAGACTACTGTAATGTAAAATACAGATAGCTACAGTGCGTTCTTAGCTCGTCCGGAGCGTTCCGCGGCGGTCTTGGACTGGGTAAAGATTGGCGCGCCTACCGCCAGAGTTACACGTAAACGACCGGCAAGTCATGGGTACGGAACACTAACTACTCTACTAACATTAGGCTTACCTGCATCACAACAGATGTTGAAAGTGATGATCTTCAACTCGAAAACATTCCCTGTATCTCCGAAAACATTTCTGGTTCACTCGTAAAAGTTCATGTTGGCTGATTGCCTCTATTTCTCTCGTGATGTTGTCCTTCAATTCTTGTAACATGTGCGGATTTGATGCGTACACTTTATTCTTTAACGTTCCCCACAAATAAAAACCGCGAGAAGGAAGGCGCGGGGAAACAGAAACTCCAGCTTCGGTAGGCGCTGTAGCGTGGTACGGAGCGAGGGGAAAGAACTACGGTGACAGCGCGGAGGAGAGAGAGAGAAGAGGAAACATCTAGAAGATTAGTTCTCTCGAAGGTTCAGAAAGGCACGCGAATCGAAGATTCCAGATGTTACGGTTTAATAAATAAAAGCAAGGCGTAGTCTTGAGTCTTCAGTCAGTCTTCAAGTCTTGGACAGCAGCGATCATAGTGGACCTCGTCCACACCTGTGGAGTAACAGTCAGCGCGTCTGGCCGCGAAATCAGGTGGCCCGGGTTCGAATCCCGGTCGGGGCAAGTTACCTGGTTGAGGTTTTTTCCGGGGTTTTCCCTCAACCCAATACGAGCAAATGCTGGGTAACTTTCGGTGCTGGACCCCGGATTCATTTCACCGGCATTATCACCTTCATTTCATTCAGACGCTAAATAACCTAGATGTTGATACAGCGTCGTAAAATAACCCAATAGTGGACCTCACAATATCTTTCTTACACTTAAATCTACTTATCTGTGTTAATTACCTACTGCTGGTTTTTAAGCCCCTTGTCTTCTTATTTAAGGTTATAAATAGGGATATACTCCCGTAAGGTTAGCTGAGAGCGACATCAGACGTACGAGACAACTCAGGACATCATATTGAGAGCAAACAAACACCTACTTATATACATCATGGGCGGGACTGTAACCCAGCGCGTGATATCTATGTAACGTTGAAGTTACACATCCTTAGCATTACGTGAGCCGCGGCCAGTTCCATCTTAACTTATTCTGATTATAATTGGATTTCCTGTAACAAGACGTGGATTTCGCGACAACCTGTACTAATTATAACTCCAGCCACAGTTACTTTTCCAAATGTAATAGCGGCGAAGTTGAAACATACTTTCTGAGCTTAATTGATTCCTCTCTAAGGAGTAATTTGATATTAAATTCATACAGTCCGTTTGTTAAGGGGCTTTTGCACTTTGTGGAGCAAGTGGATGCACGGTAGTGATAACGAGGCCTTTGTGCAGTAAGATGAATTCAGTTCGAAACGTCCTTGTCTGTTTCTGCTTGTGGATATGTCGGTTTCCTTCATTTATTCGCTTTGCTCTGCCTTCTTCTGCTTGTCAAGATGCTCCTGTTCCTCCTCGTGTCCTTTGTTGAGTTCATTTTCCTATCTCCAGATAATATTTTACCTGTGTAGCATAAAGTTTAATCAACCTGCCAACATACTTCCAGTGAAAAAAAAATGACTAAAACAAGAAACATGCGCCTTCTGCAAGAACATTATTACGTACTTACTTGTTTTATCGTTAGCGTGTGTAGAACTTCGTGTACAGGCTGTTAAATAACAGAAGCTTTACTGCTTTTAATAACGAGCCTCCATATAAAATTTATACTGAAGAAGCTAGGAAAATAAACTTTGGCATTCACATGCGTATGCATGGCATGATTTCGTTTCCTAGCTCCTAGAGTCGTACATGTAATTACTCCTACACATTATAAGGCCAGAGGTGTCTTAATTTTATCTGGTATTTCCCATCGGAGGAACGGAAATGTAATTTTCAAACTCACCCCTGTATACTTATTTAACTAACAAAGAAATCACTCGTATTGCAGTTAATTGGCCCGTATTAATGGCCGGCGTGAAGGCTTACATCGCTAATATACAGGGTGATTCACTAGAATTTACCACCACTTACGAAGCATATTTCCGAAGACATTCTGAGAAAAAAGTGTTACTATAAAGATCTTAAAATTTCAATATTTTCAGAGTTACACTAATTTGAAATTGTTAGTAAAATATCTTTTTTATTTAGTTTTAAGGGTGAAAGAATATTACAAATAGAGATTAACTATTCAGAAGTATCATTTATTTAATTGGCTAGTGTTCTGAAGATAAAACTTTGTTCACAATTGCTTTGTAGGGTTACATATTTTGTTTTTCAATTTTTAACTAAAAATTACATTATTCCTACGCACAGGGTGCAAATTAAGATTTCTTATGAGGGGATGATAGACTCTAGATAGAGAATACTATACATAAAATTACTATTATCCTCAACGCTCAACGCTTGGTCGCACTGAGTTGCTTGTCTCGCATCTTGATTATAATAATAATAATAATTATTATTATTATTATATCCGTGAACAGGCTTAAGATAAGATGTGTAATTGCCAAGTTGTTGTTGTCAGCTTGCTGGTGATAATAATACATCAATATTATTTTCTGCGCTTACTTTATACTGTATTTCATAAAGTATACTCGTATTAAAACAATTATATTATTGAGGGGGGGATAGAAGTTATCCCTGGCAGGTATATTAATATGAATTTATGAGGGGAAATCCCCCCATCTCCCCGTTAATTCTCACCCTGCCTACGTGCTTATCACAAAAGTTGTTACAAATCATACGACTTCAGGAACTTGATTCTTTACAATTTACTTATGCATCCTAATGTACAGTCTTGACGAATTTACAAGAGTAGCGTGATTAGTAACAATTGTTGTGATAAATGAGTAAGAAAAATACAATTTTGTAGTTAAAAAAAACTGTACGAAGCACCTATGGAATTCACAACACATTTTTAGCTTCAAAATATTAGCTAATTAAAGAAATGATACTCCTGAACAGTTCAATCTTCATCTGTTATATTCTTTTACCCTTAAAACTACATAATAATGATATTTTACAAACAATTTAAAATTAGTGTAACTCTGAAAATATTGAGATTAGGATACATGTTTATATGACATTTTTTGCTGAGAATGTCTCCGGAAATAAGTTCCGTAAGTGCCGGTAAATCTTCGTGAATCACTCTGTATTTTAATCTCCTATCTGTAATCTATTCACGCTCTCCTATTAAAACAAACACATGTTTCTGAATATGCGAAATTTTAAGATTTTGTTCCTAAAATTGATGTAGATAAAGTTCATTTTTCGCAGTTATGTATTAGGTTTTTGATCTAAAAAGGGAAGAAGAGGAAATACCTATTACGTTTTTTATCAAGAGTCTTTCTCCAGTACTGAATAATGGAGTAGGTATACAGAAAAATAAATTAACAGAGAAACCTTGGTTCCGAAGAATTTGGCTTAAATTAGGGTCCTATTTATAAACGAGACCTTGGACCAAAGTTTACTTTGGAAAGTACAAAATCGCCATTTTTCTATTCACAGTCGATATTTCAATGAAAATAAACTTTAGTCGTGACTTCATTTCGAAGTCGCAGGAAATCTAGACTTCGACTTTCGTTCCTGGACGTAAGGAAAATGGCTGATATTTCGGAAATAATTGAATTTACCAAGAATATTGATAACATGAAGGAGGTTGTTATATACAATAGAAGTGATTTAATACAGTTATATGAACACTTTTTAATGATTGAATAAAATTAATAAAATCTGTTAAAAACCAGACATGTAGCTTAAGGAAGACTTCCTTAAGCTACGTACGCGGTCAAACATCTGTACCAGCGTCGTGTTACTACCACTGAAGATGGAGGAGCATTCCTCCGAAACATGTCTGGTTTTTAACCGATTTTATTAATTTTATTCAATCATTAAAAAGTGTTAACTGTATTAAATCACTTGTATATAACTATCCCACTCATGAACACTGTTGTATCTGACCTATGTAATTTAATCATGAAGGAGATTATTGAAGCTGCTCATGTTCCTCGGCACAAAATCCTATTGAATTTTATAGGGATCATGAATTCAAATCAAAATACAGATTCGATAAATAGACCGTATTAGATATCCTCATCATGTTTCAACATGCACCGATGAATAATAAAATAATCGAGAAGGAGTACCTGTTCCACCAATATTACTAATTAATTTCATTTCAATATTCCTCCACAGGTAAGGATTAATAATATACTCGTACTGTTTATTTCGTATATTTAGTTTTATTCTTTATACTTCTTCACCAATTACAGCAGCATGTCTCTTTCATAGTCTGTCATTTGTAGCATATTCTTATTTCTTATGTCCTCAGAATTATTTTACAATGAAATAATTATCCTATTTTGTCGAATATTTCGCGTACTCTTCTTCCGAAATATGCAAACAAAAAATACTGGTGCACCGCTTATTCGAAATGTAGTTGGAAAGATTGCCCGATTTCCATTCTGTGCAAATCCTAAGGTGGTAGAGGAAACCATTATTTTTCCACGAAAGTATTGCAATTGTTAACATTGCTAAATGGCATTTGGATTAGCATACAGATGTCAAAACTAAGTTGAAGTGTGATAAATGTAAATGTATAGTTTATACATCTTACATTTTCAATTCTGAAAATTAATAACACTAAAAGTGTGAGATTGCGATTCTTTATTTGCAACGAAAAAAAATCGAATGTGTGGAGGAACATGCAAATCGTTAAGGGTGCTATTAATGTTGCACTATATCGTGAAAACGACCGATTAAACAAGACAATTGAAATGCTTGCAGTGCGTAGCCGAATCACGATATCTGAAACGAAAGCTGCCTCCGTTCGGACTTCCAGAAACATATTGAAATAAGAGTGGTAGGGTACAATAAGCCTATTCGGGCCTGTCTTCTTTTCAATGGAAAGAAAAACCAAGGCATTACACGTCATATCGTGTATCAAGTGAGTGATACTTCATCTACTGGTAGTATTTTTGTACAATATTATCATAATTACTTATAAATACAGTATTATGAAGCGACAAAGAGCACACTTGAAGCGAAATTAGAAACTGATATAAAATTAATTTTACTAGCACAATTTTATTGTCACCCCAATCCACTGCAGTAGTTTAATATTTTTTTTTTTTCGTTTTTTCTCTCTCTAGAAATGAAACAAGAATACACTCAATTGTAACAAAAAATTGCAAAAGGTACGTTATTTTATTGGTAAGGAATGAACAATTAATCTCAATCATATTTCCATCTTCTACTTTATTTTTGTTCTCTCATCACTTATGTGAAATAATAAAAAAATTTGTCATAAATAATTAAAGTGCATTTTAATATATTTTGCGGAATAAGATGTTGCAGTAAACAACATTAGAAAATTTTACGCTTTTGGTATAATTTTTCGTGAATTTAGTTATTTGGTGCACTTTTTTTAATCGATATAACAAAGCAGAAACCAGTAACACAGTTTGCCATCTCTGTGACCTAAAACATTAGCATATGACATTATACAGTATGTATACATGTCACCGCATTTGCTACGAACGACACGAATGATTATATTTCATGTCATGTCGAATTCTATACAACGAATGCACTGAGCTTCTCCTGCTGCAAATCCATCGTATCTACGTACTGTACGTCGTATTCCGAATATATTGTACATACATACATGTATATAATAATAGATAATGCAACGCATACTGTAGTGTCATTATTTGATGATAATTTGTAATGCATTTATAATGGCGACCCGATGTACTACACGTCTCTTAGCTTAGACAACGAAGCGATATAAAATGAAGATACATTAACTGTTCCTGCCCACACCACAGCCGGCCTCATCGTGAAGTAGATGTATAATATTTAGGTTACGCCGTAATTATTACAATGTTTTACCATTCCAAAGACAGTATAGTGTTATGATTCAAGATTTAGTATATACTTCATAACATATCTTTGTAAAGAAAGTTAATTTTCCTGTACATTTCTAGGGGTTGTGACTAATTTTTGGAACAGCCTCTCTAGGGAGAGGGGAGTTTTAGTCTGCAAGGCTTGCAGCCAAGAGACGTGCGTGTTTTTCCCTCTCTCTATTAAGACTACGAAGTAAGATTGAAATTAAGCAGATGATATTAAATTTGTAATACAGGATTTTATATAAATAAATATAGACATAGATGATATAACATTTAAGTTCTTGTTTTGCAGGACCTGTGAACGGTTACATAAACTTCAGATCGTATATCAACTGCCAGCGATGTACTACGTTATGGAGTATGTTTACTTGTGCTGGCAAATAGCTTGGTACAGCCGTCACGATTACATTACATACAGCAGCTACAAGGAGGAGATGAGGTCCACCCATCAGACAACAGAGGAAGTAGAACATGGTTTGAAGCAGGAAGCGTGGTGAGTGCTTTAAATATGCTGTAGGCCTATTAGTGTGGTAAAGCAATTTATTTCATGCAACAACTTTATTGAACGGAAAGCGTTATCGAGAGTTGTTCAATTATTATGGTTATAAAGAGAAACACAATAATATGTCTGAAACCTACCGCGGATACACGAAACCGTGGATGATAGGGAACCCTATTAGTATTTTTTGTTAACACCTACATGCCTACAATTAAGCAATAAGGCATTGGAGGCCGCAATTAATAATACTTCAATAATAATAATAATAATAATAATAATAATAATAATAATAAATGTTGTACGTTGAAGAGGCGTAGTCGCCGTCTATCTCGTTTCAACGCAATTTTTAATCAAACCAGATTTTGCTATTCTTTTCAAGTGTCCAACTTGAAAATTTTAGCAGTTAAGAATTGGTGAAACTCAATGTCTTATAACTACACATTATTAGGTATAAATACATTTTATCAAACATTTCTTAATTAAAATAATTTAGTCTATTGTAAGATGCGACAAAATTATATATTTTCTACAACACTCTTTAGATTAAGACGGTAGATGCTTAAATACGCAAAAAAAAAAAAAATGACGCCGAGGTTAACAGCGGATGACTGAAACCGCGAATACATATTTCGCGGATAAGGAGAGATTATTATAGTGGAGTGAATGTCGAGGAAATTCGAAATACTAAGATGAAATCTTTTTCAAAGCCTTTTGTCTATAAAGAATGTTACAAAATTGCTAAACACTAGAATACAGATAAGCAAAATATACCAGCACTAGTGATCGTGCCGTGTCGAGCTCGAACCAAAGGAGAGGAGAAACAAGTGAAGATCAGTATAAAGACAACTGTGCAATGTATACCGAATAATTGTCTCTGGACCAAAGAATTTCGCCAGGTTAGTAAATATAGTTGCAAAATAGTAATATAATCCGTGACGCCACAGCCCTTGAAAAGCCCAGACCGACCAGCCGGCTACTGGCCTCACGTTCACATGCCGAAGCAGAGGTGGACGATCATCCAACCAGAATGGAGGTATCGTGTGGTTAGCACGATGATCCCCCCAGCCGTTATAACTACCTATCGTAGCTCCCGAAGTGCGTCAGGGTGAGCAATGGTCCTATAAACTGGCTGAAATTTCATGAGAAAATTTCTTCCCCCATGAGGACTCGAACCTCATTCGAGCATTCTGTAACCGAGTCCTGGGCAGGATGCCATAGACCACGACGCCAAGTCACTGGACATGGTTGCAAAATATCAAGTAAAAATAAGTAATGTGTTTGATCAGTGAATATAGTCGAGTAATTTCCCTGGAACAAAAACATAACTTAATTTTCATTGCACGAAAAGAGAAGGTAAAAGAAATCAGCAAATTAAAACCAAGTACTCGCATTTTCCCTGGAATTATTACTTTTGAAACTTCACTGTATTGTTGATTTCTTACGTTAAGGCACGGTTTTCAGCTACTTATCTCTATTCTAACTGTCGTTCTACAAAATTTGTCGGAAATTGAAATTCTGCCTCTGTCGTGAGGAAACTTCACCGGTCTAAATTATATATTACGTAGGATAGTCCAATAAGAAAACGGTAGTCCTTAGGTCAGACTATTCAGATTTTCACTGCAGGCCGAAACTGTAATCCAGGTACGAAGTAGCTGACCTGGGTGGCGCGAGCGGTAGGGCACGGCATGTTTCTATCGCTTGGTCCGAAGGGTTGTGGGTTCGAGTTCCGCCACGGACATGGGTGTATGTATTTACTGGCTTAAGAAACCAGAAAACTGAAAAAGAGAAAAGAAAAAAAAAAAGCGTTTAAAAGCTACAGTAATACGAGTTATGTATTTGTTACAGAATGGAACAAGTATGACAAATTCGTTGGTCATGTATTTTCATTTTTCGTCAGGATACTGGTGCAGTTAGTTTTCTTGAAACACACTTGTTTCTCTATCTGTGTTGCAAATAACGCTACCGATGTGTTCTAGGGGTAGCAAACGAGGCTCGATATAAATAGTAAAAATAGCGTATTCTAGTGTATATCCTTTGACACGGAAAATGGTCGCTCTCCTGTAGCGTGAATTTGCCTAAGTATTTTTCGGGTTAAAGAGAGATACACACGAGAAATATTAAGCATCGACACCCTAGGACAGATATGCTTATTCCCTGACTCGCGATTACGTTCTGTAATCACAACCTTCGAATGTAGAGCGTGCTGTTCCTCGTTCGAAGCTCGACGGATGACTGCGGAAGGCAGTTCAAGTACTTAGTAAAAAGTACGAACATTACAGGACAATGACACAGTCAAAAGCTTCTGTAAGAAAATGATCATTCCGTATAGTGTGGGAGGAAGACTATTTTTGTTGTGCGTTCGGTGAAAGCATGAACTGTTTACTATGTTGTAAGGTACTGTCAGGAATACTACTGAGTAACATAAAACGACATTATACGCTCTGCCATCCAGAACATGCCGAAGTGACAGGGAAGCTGTTTTCTGTAATATGTATTCATATACCAACGTTATTATTATTATTATTATTATTATTATTATTATTACTATTATTGTTTGATTTTATTCCAAAAGAAATACATGTTATGATAAAATAATTTTTTCAGGGGTGCAACGTGCACTACAGTTTCAAGAATTGAAAGCACTTCATGAAAGGTCAAACATTGTAAAAGTCGAAAAATTAGTGCCTGAATAAAATATAATTAATTATATCTCCGTACTGGAACAGTTCAAATGTGAATTCACAGAACATAGATTTAGTGGTTTTAGATGTATGGAGAGTGATATTAATCTTTTTGTCAATCCTTTCATAGTAAATGTACAGTCCGTGAGACTGCAGTTCCAGGATGCGTTAATTGATTTGCAAAGTGACATAGAATTCAGAAATGCAGAAAATATGACTTGACAAGAATAGAAGTGTTAAAAAAATGAACAAAATGAAATATCCCGAGATGAGCTTATTCGCTGCCACTTTGTTAGCTACCTTCGCCTCGACATATGTGTGCGAACAATTATTTTCGAGAATGAAGGTACTAAATCCAAACATAGATCCCTATCAGCAGATGAGCATCTTTTGAGCCAGCTGCGCATTGCAGTAAATTCGTTGGAAATAGAGTTCCGATTACTTGCAGAAAAGAATGCACATGTTGCCAACAGACCGCAATGTATGGTGGAATATGAAAATAACACTACATATATGATAATATCATAACTTATTAAACATAATAAAATAATAATGTAATAACTGAATATTACAGTGTATAGGCTACTCCTTCCTTTTTAAAATTCAGTTTATTATCCGTAATTGTTAGAGAATGAGAGCCATGACACGGGCGATGCTGAAGTAGTTGCGGAGCCCAATCCGTACACTGTGTGTGTTATGCAGTGCAGCATCATCCGTGTAATCGGGGCTTTTACAATTTTGAGCATATATTTTGTGACAGTAAACATTTCTCCTTTTGATGAGAACGGTTTCTAGAAGACTGAGCTAAAATGATTCAAGAGTTAAAAATCTTAATGTCTAGAAGCACAACAATACTGCGCATATCTTCCTGATAGTAACCTTTAGCCAATCCCCTGATACGCCTGCTCTCTCCCTCCTTTTCTTGCGTTTCTGAGAGACAAACAGATGGTTTGAAACAATATTTCCAACCAGACGGCAAGAAATTACTAAGCTCCACATATTTGGTTAATTATTTATTTCAGCCTCATTTTCAATCTCTTAAAAAGTGAAGTACAATGAGTGTAGAAAGTATTGATACACTGAACAATATTAAGGACAGAATTAATTAATATAATTAGTTATTCACTATATGCCGTAACAAAAATATGCACCTATAAATTGTACTATACAAAGTCAACTAAACGCAGTTTCCTCTGTTTTAACAGAAAAGATTACATGTAAAATATAATTTATACATTAACAACAAAAATCAACGAACAAAAAATATCGATACAGTTCCATATTATGGCTGTTTTTTGTCTTTACTTTTGGAGTTCAATACTACTAAGTTGGGAATCCTTTAGCTTTCAAGATGACTTCCACATGGCATGGCATCGACTCGACTAACTTTGAAGTTATCGAAGCAGGGATATTTCTCCATTCTTCTTCCAAAGCGTATTTCAGGTCCTGCTTGTTTAAAATTTGCTTCGAACGAATTCTTCTTTTCAGATGTTGCCATAAATTCTCAATGGGGTTAATGTCCGGAGACTGTGGGGGCTTTTCCATGTACTTTGGTGTGTTATACAGAATCCATAAGCGTGTCTTGAAAGCGATGTGTTTTGTGTCATTACTTACTTACTCACTGGCTTTTAAGGAACCCGAAGGTTTATTGCCGCCCTCACATAAGCCCGCCATTGGTCCCTATCCTGAGCAAGATTAATCCATTCTCTATCATTATATCCCACCTCCCTCAAATCCATTTTAATATTATCTTCCCATCTACGTCTCGGCCTCCTCAAAGGTCTTTTCCCCTCCGGCCTCCGAACTAACACTCTATATGCATTTCTGGATTCGCCCATACGTGCTACATGCCCTGCCAATCTCAAACGTCTGGATTTAATGTTGCTAATTATGTCAGGTGAACGATACAATGCGTGCAGTTCTGTGTTGTGTAACTTCCTCCATTCTCCTGTAAATTCATCCTGCTTAGCCCCAAATATTTTCCTAAGCACCTTATTCTCAAACACCCTTAATCTCTGTTCCTCTCTCAAAGTGAGAGTCCAAGTTTCACAACCTTACAGAACAACCTGTAATATAACTGTTTTATAAATTCTAACTTTCAGATTTTTCGACAGCAGGCTGGATGATAAAAGTTTCCCAACCGAATAATAACAGGCATTTCCCATATGTTTGGTGCCTTTTTCTTGTATAAATATAACATCTTGTCTAATCCCCATTTCCTCTGGGGATGTATGAAGATTGGTCGTTAGTATGTTTATATACTGTTGGTGATCCATGACGCCATCGATAAAATGCGAGGTCCCTACCAAAGAGGCACTCATGCAGCCCCTTACCACTACAGAATCACCACCATGTTTCACAGTACGTTGGAGATTTTGCTTTCAAAGTTCTGTATTCTTCGTCCTCCACACTTTTCTTCTTCCATTTGTAGAAAAAATATTGAATTTAGATTCGTCAGTAAAAATAAATTTGTTCCAAAATTCTTGGCTAGTGTTGATGTGTATTTCAGCGAAGTGTAGTCTCTTCTTTCTATTTTGTCCACTTACAAAACATTTTCTGCGGGTTGTTTTCCCATGTAGTTCGTTAGTTCTTGGATAGTTACGAACACTGCTAGCTTGAAATACTAATATTCAAGTCATTCTTGACACTAGCTGCTAATTTCGGTGCACTGATTTGAGGATTTCGCTCTACTCCCCTCGTCAATGCTCTCTCAGTAGACCTATATAGGCCTACATCCCTTTTGTAGGACGTCCTGATCTGTGGCTATTTTCCAACGATTTTCGTTCGCTGACTCTATCAATTATATGCTGAATGGTTGCTCTTGGTCTTCCAATTATTTTACTAATTTCATTTAGCGATTTGCATTCATTATGTAAGCGAACAATTATCTCTCTTTCTTCGACTGTAGTCTCTCTCCCTTTGCGCCACATTACAACGTTTATTTGCATCCACGAAACAACACACCTGGACAGCAACGTAGTCAAGGCCAGACTGAATAACAACGCTACCAGAACCACCCCCATTCGACTGCACGTACACTTGCTTTTGACTGAAACGTAGTACTATATCAATATTTTTGTTTTGTGTATTTCTGGCGTTTCGGATTCTTCTCTTCTAAAACAAAATTTCTTTCAAAATTCCCTCGCTCCTATTTCAAGATTCAATCAAATGAAGAGTAATAAATTAGACCTGTTTCACGTTTTCACTAAATATCACATGCATGCGTAATTAATACGCAATTTTTGTAACTTGCGTTAGGTGTATCAATACTCTCTACATTCACTTTAACTACTTGAACTTCGGCTTTCCTTGACATGATGTCTATCTGCCTGTAGAAATAAACTGCAATCTTAACTCCAGTTTATCTAAAAATGTTACATAGGCACATACTAACTGGGCTATTCAATGTTTAACGCTTTCTCTTATCTTTCGTAAAGTTAATATTACATTAGAAATTGTAAAATTGTCGACCTGGTTGGCAAGTTGGTATAGCGCTGGCCTTCTATGCCCAAGGTTGCGGGTTCGATCCCGGGCCAGGTCGATGGCATTTAAGTGTACTTAAATGCGACAGGCTCATGTCAGTAGATTTACTGGTATGTAAAAGAACTCCTGCGGGACAAAATTCCGGCACATCCGGCGACGCTGATATAACCTCTGCAGTTGCGAGCGTCGTTAAATAAAACATAACATTTAATTGTAAAATTGATAGTTGACAGACTTTAAAAACTTCTGGAAATATTTGTCATCGACACACGCTGTAGGAATTGAGAGAGATGAACGTCCTGGAACCGTCGCGTCAGTCAGAAACCGTTGCCAAGATATAAGTCGCAAAAATAAAACTGAAGTTTTTTGGTTTTCAATTTCGTAGCCAGTTCTCTCTCAACAGACTTATGTTTAACTGCTCACACAAAAAGTCTGCCCAGCAAAAGTACAGTTACACTTATTTAGACAACTTTCTTCGCTCTCTGTTGAACTTAGTTGAAAGTGGTCTAGTCTTCTCGTTGATTTTCGCTGTTGCTGAGATGCATCAGTCAGAAACTCATACGAGTAAATACTACCAGATTTCTATGCGATGTAATATAACTAACTTAAGTGCTAAAGAAAGCCAAGGACAGCTATTATCAGGAATGTTATCCTGTCTTTTTCTGATAATTTCGGGATAATTACTATTGTCAATTTTAGGTCCTTCCATATGGCCATACTCATCTGCCTGGCAGCGGAAGTACATAGTTGGTAATTGTGTTTGAAGTTCATGCAGCTGAGTGGTTAGTTTGATCGATGCAGAATCCGACATTCACGGGTTCAATTTCGCCTAAGATGACGGACTCTTGAGGGCTATGAGAATCCCTAGTAGTATATTATTCAACGAGGGAAGTATATTTTGTATTGAGCTTAAAATAACTTTGTACTAACTTTAGAAATCTGCAGGCAAAAATTTATCTTTCTTTTCTTGTCTCCAAATAACTACCGATATAATATGAAATTTATAGTAGGAAATACAGAGTGAACCATAAGTAATGTCATTAATTTCAGGGGGCTAATCTTTAGGATATTTCAAACAAAAAATGTTTAATACAATATTGCTCGTTTTTGCTTCCTTTTCAAGATAAAAATTGTTTTATATTCAACATTTCAAAGCGTGTTTTGGAAAAGCCATTAACTTCATTCCCTATATATGCTCAGTCAATTTAAGAGAGTACTGTATTATGATAATAAATTATTGAAAGAATTTTAGTTTTTTCCTTTAAATGTGCAGTAATTTGATCCGAACAAATGTAACTTCTCGTTCTGAAAAGGAATATTCGAAATAATGATTAATTAATCTTTTATAAAAATTATTATAATTGTTTAATGTGTGGTGTTTCCAGATAACTAGAATAATAGAAATTGAATGTAGACCTAGGTTCTATCGGAACTATATCAAATAGTTAAGTAGGAATTCTGCAGACAGACGGAACGTTCAAGGCCACATTTTTTTTTGTATCGTCCAGATTACTTGGATTGTTTCCGTATACTTTTTTATTTAAGTGAAATCCACAGACAAAAGTCACGAGGAGTTAAATCCGGGGATCTAGAAAGTTACAGATACTGAATAATTCTACCGTCAAATATAGTGAATGAAATTTCCTCTTTCAGGATTTATGAGAATATTTATTTTATTCATATAACTGTCTTAAATTATATCGAATTCCCACCATATTACAAAATATTACAGGATGAACCATCCACAGAGCTATAAACGTGTCAAACTAGCACCACACAAAAGCTCAACTGTGTACGAAAAGATTATCGGCTAGTATGAATTGCTGTGGCTGACCTCGACGCTGGGAACAGTTCGACCAGTTTCGGCTCTTTATAATCGACCTAAGTGGCGGACACTCGCTAACACAACATTATTAGATATACTTTGTTTATTTTATTGGCAGCATCGCCTATATGAATTGGGGAGTTAACATTTTTATACTTATACCTAATTAAAATTTCTATACTTTCTTCTTTATTACTACTGTGGCCCGGATTCGAATCCCGGTCGGGGCAAGTTACCTGGTTGAGGTTTTTTCCGGGGTTTTCCCTCAACCCAATACGAGTAAATGCTAAGTAACTTTCGGTGCTGGACCCCGAACTCATTTCACAGGCATTATCACCTTCATATCATTCAGACGCTAAATAACCTAGATGTTGATACAGCGTCGTAAAATAATCTAATAAAATAAAAGTAAATTCTTTATTACTGATGTATGAGAGGAAAGTTTTAAAGAATTTTCACACATTTACTTGTTCTATATTTTAAATCCATTTGCTTATCTAACAGTGTTTTTATTATGAGGGATTGTAACATTGTATTTTTTCAATCTAATGTCCATATTATGTATCCTTTCATACATTTCATTCAAGACATAGATTTCTTTCTCTAAATTGTAAATAACTTTGCAACTTAATACTCCCATCGCTTGTTACTGTTGACATCTACTTTGCTGCAGTCGTGTTACTAAACATTGGACCAGTTCCATAACTTGTGTTATGAAACAAGTCTTTGTAAGTCCGGTAGTAAACTTATTGTTTATGGAAGAACAGTTGTTACTTCAGTGCGAAGTTTGAAATCTTGTTGCTTGTGTTGTAAACAGAATAGCATAATATTACACAATTTTGATACGTTGCTTGTGGGATGTATGTATGTCTTGTGTGCGAAAAGGAATATACAGTAAGTTACTGCTAATGAGAGAGAAACCAGTTGGGATCTAGTGCAATCTACAATCCTTGTATACGTCTGCGAGACTGATTAATAAACATGAAAATTTCGTTGGAGTGTAAGCTCAAACGGAGTCCCAAGTGTACAAACTCAGACCAAAACACTAAGTCTTCTTGGATTCATATAATAATTAATTCTTCAGCATTATTGTTCTTTAGTCCCAGAGTTGAAATCTGTATCCCTTATTAATTAGAGAATTCCACCGAGATATTTATTCCTGGGCGATAATATTTCTTGCCAGTAGTTTCTTCTTAATTACTTACGGAATAATTTGAAGCTATAATAAACCTCACATTATCAATAGGGCAGATATAGTATTTAGTACTTATTTATTTAACCTGGTAGAGATAAGGCCATCAGGTCCTTTCTGCTCATCTACCAGGGGATTACAATTACAATATGAAGAATAAAATTACAATTAATATTAAATTTACAATCACAATGAAGGTCAAATTACGAAAAGATTACATGATTAATGAAAGCTAGATAATTTATTATAGAAGTTGAGAACAAAGAATATTTTTTTGGTTTTACTGAATTACAAATTAAACCTACGATAGCAAAAATTGTATAGTGATGAAATTACCGGATATTGAAATATTTTGTTATAGATTAAGAGAACTATTTACAAGGAACCATATCTGAACGAGTCTCAATTACTAACCAAATGCCTAATAAGTTTGGGTTTGAATTCAATTTTATTTCGACAGTCCCTGATGCCAGAAGGTCGCGAATTCCAGAGTTTTGGTAGGGCTATTGTGAAAGAGGATGAGTATGAGGAGGTGCGATGGGATGGTATTGTTAGTATTGTTTCATGGCGAGAGCGTGTGTTCAGATTATGGTGGGAACTTGGGAAGAAAGGTAAGTGAAGCGAGACGACAGGTACGAAGGAATAGAAGAGTTCAAGATTTCGCAGAGAATGAGAAGTGAATATAAATGTCTTTTCTTACCTAGTTTAAGTCAACCTATTGCTTCCAGGGATGGGGTAATATGATATATTTACGAACATTGCTTACAAAACGTACACACAAATTATGAGCACGTTGAAGTTTCGTTTTGTTGTCGCTGGAAAGGTCAGTCAGTAAAATGTCAGCATAGTCAAAATGGGGAAATACAAGGGTCTGCACAAGGGACTTTTTTAAGCAAGAGGGGAGATGAATATTTATCCTCTTTAGCACATGGATAATAGAATATACTTTTCTGCAGGTTTCTGTGATTTTCAAATCCCGGTTGAGATTATTATCCATGTGAATGCCAAGATTTTTTACTGAAGAACTGAAAGGGATATGCACTCTACTTACTTGAACTGGAGAAATGTCGAGATGTTTTACAACGTCGGTTTGCCGTTTGTGTCCTAAAATAATTGTTTGTATCTTTCCAGGATTGATTTTAAGATGGAGTTTCTTTGTCCATGTCACAATCGAGTCAATGTCTTCGTTCGTATAGGCATACTATAAAAAAACTTGAGAAATACGTTTCTTTAATTTTAGTTTAATTTTCATTAATTGTATTCCATTGATCTTATATGAGCATTGAAGCTTTAGGATGTAGAACAAGTCAAGAGTTACACAATTTCTTGACAAGATGACGTTAAGGCCGACGATTCGCCATAGATTACCTGACATTTGTTTTACGGTTGGGAAAAACCTCGGTAAGAACCCAACCATTTATGAACCAAACGGAAATTTAACCCAAGCCCGAGCGCAGCTCCGTATCAACAGACGTACTGTGTATGTATGTATGTATGTATGTATGTATGTATGTATGTATGTATGTATGTATGTATGTATGTATGTATGTATGTATGTGTGTATATATATCATATAGTATCATATCATATATCGTATACCATACATTATAATATCATATATATCACATCATGTATCATATATCATATCATATCATATCATATCATATCATATCATATCATATCATATCATATATATATATATATATCATATCATAACATATCATTTATCATATATATATATATATCACATCATATATATCATATCATATCATATCATATCATATCATATCATATCATATCATATCATATCATATCATATCATATCATATCATATCATATCATATCATATCATATCATATCATGTCATGTCATATTCTATACCTAGATATTAGATTAACAATGAGCTTTGAGATGCGGAATATGTCGATAGATATACAAAAATATATAACAATTATAAATACATAGTAAATAGAGGCCACCGGCGTAGCTCAGTCGGCTAAGGTGCTTTCCTGTCGATGCGGAGTTGCGCTCTGGCGGGGTTTCGAATCCCACTTGGGCTTATTACCTTGTTTTCTGAGGTTTTACCCAACCTTAAGGCAAATGTCAGGTAATCTATGCCGGATCCTCGACCTCTTCTCCCCAAATATCATCTCGCTATCACCAATCTCATCGACGCTAAATAACCTAATACGAGTAGTTAATACAGCGTCGTTAAATAACCAAGTAACAATAGAAGAAAAAAGAACAGATTAATATAGAAGCATGAATATTTCACCTGCTGAGTAGAATGTTAGAATATGGAAATTTTTATTTTTAATGTTGTTGAAATTTTTTCTCTTGACCCTTGAAAGTTTTACCTAACATAATTAGACAGTGCACCGAAGACGGTAATACTTGAATAGTCAACTGTTTTTGTAACAGCTCAAACTAATAGAAGGTAGATGAAGACCTGACTTGTGTCTTGTATCAGAATTATGAATATTTGTATTATTACTAAATTAATTTGATTTTTAACCTATAGAGCATATCTGCACAAACAGCGCTCAACGAGCGCGCGCGCTCCTTCAGAGCGGGAGAGCTGTCTTTACCGCTCGCCGAAACGGAGAGGAAGATACTTCAGAATGCCATAGGTAGAGGAGAGGGAAACGACCACTCAGTTATCTAGTGAAGTGCAGTGTGTACGCCTATTCTCAGTAACTGTTTCACGTTGCTTACCGGTACCTACTGCTACAGTACAGTATAGAGGAATCTAAAAGACGGAACATAACATTTAACGATTTACAGCTTGAACTTATTGATCTTCAATGTGACTTAAGGGCTAAAGATCATTTGAATAATACTACTAGCCTGGTTGAGTTTTACAAGACTAAACATTAGCAATAATATCCACGACTACACAGGCTGGCTGTGAAAATGATTGCTATGTTTGGCTCAACATTTATATTTGTGAGCAATTGTTTTCTATAATCAACTTTAATAAAGGCAGACATCGAACATCTGTAACTGATGTTTCATTACGATCTGTAGGCTACTGTTCCTTTCAGCTGCCAATAGCATGAAACCTCGTATTGATAAATAAAAATATAACAAAATGATATTGTACATTAAGTAGCTATAGAATGTCTATTATTTCTGTAAGATAATTATTTTTTTATTAATTAATAGTCCAAGATAGGTTTACAAACACTGAACGGGAATTCATTTCATAAGCACTCGTAATAGTACTTCCTTTTGTGTATATTTTGTACGAGATCACCCTTTCTTCCAGTCCACCCTTATACAGAGCGCAGCTAATATCTGATATCTGCATTCCGCTCATGAGCTGTGAGCCGACTCGGAGAGCGCAAACCTTGTGCAGGCCTGCTATAGAGTTATCAGTCATCAGAGAAAGTATGTACTCTCAAAGTAAAATCAAGATTTCTAAGTTTTGGAAAAATCTTTATATTGAATGTCCTTTTATGCACAGCTGTAATTATTCTTCATACTTTCTCTTGTAAAACAAAAATATGTTTATCATCACTTGAGTTAGATCAGAATATTAATCCATCTTTGTTTATAGAATGATATTGTGAAAAGTACACAATTTTAAGAGTGTTTATATCGCCATTAGAAAATAAGGATTTTAGTACTTAAGAGACAGAGCTCAATTAGATGGAATGTAGTATTCTGTTTGTGTGTTCCAATTCAAGTAATTATTCAATTCTAAACCTAAAAACTTTGTTCTTCTGGACTTTTTGAGAACAATTTAATTAAATTTAATATTAAAAGAAACTGATCACTATGATGTGTACTAAATTTCATAGACGGAATTTATAAACATAACGTGTCGTTTTTTGTACTAAAATAAGAATTCATTAACTTTAACAGTGTATTAGAAATATTCTTGAATTGATCATAACGTTTACTTGGGAGAACCACACTTATCTGTACGTTAATTGGAAATACGATTACCTGGAATAAATTGTTTATGATTGTGGTTAAATCATTAATATAAACTAGAAATCTCAATGGACCTAAAACTGACCACAGAGGAAATAGTTTTCCTTGTCACTTCTCCGTTATTTTATAATTTTTCATTGTATCTAAATAGATATTATGTTTAAATAATTTATAAGAAGTGGTGGTTTATCCTTTGGGATGTACCTATGATTGTGGAAGTAGATTATTGAGGTGGTTAAAAGGTGGGTGAATGAATACAAAACGATTGGGACTAATAAGTTTGTGCTTGCTGTACATCTAAAAGCAACGCTATACTTCAGTGAATAATTTAGCTTTTTATATTTTTTAATTGTGAAGATTACTTTAATTAGTGTATACATATTCTATAAAACTCTAATGAGTCTCTTGCGTTGGGAATTTTGAACAAAACTTAAAACTTACATATGTAGTATTTTGAAGTTAGCGAAACTGAGACGCTCTGCAGAACGGAAACCCCAGAAGAACGGATTTGCTAGGTAACAAGATCCCTTTGGGAGGTCTCTACATTAAAATTTCATTAAATATCACGGCCGCTAGACGCTTTTGGATCTGTGGAGAGCTGATGATATCTCTCGGTTGTTTTTACCGGTGTCGGCTCCTTTTATGTACTGCAATACTGCAGCACACACTTAATTTTCCGTCCCTAACTGAGTAACATAATATTATTTATTTTATATTTCATTCGTTTCACGCTCTCCAATGTACGAAGAATCAGGAACTGCTATTGTCTATAGCTTGTGCGTCGTCTGCAAGTTCCAGTCGGTAATGTGTGCTGACTTCCTTATCGCAGTGAACTGCAGTGAAATGCAGCGAATCTTGCACATGCGCACAGTGCTTACGTTCTCTTGATGTATAACATAATCTATGATTTCGCATTATAAACAGTGTGAGCTGTAAGAACAAGCAGCGAGTTGAAATGACTCGTTCACATTGGCGTTTTATAAACCAATCAGGAGTGAGTGACTGTTTGTAGATGGGTTACAATCTACAAACAACCTGGACGTCACAACATCTGTGAAGAGCAGTAGTGTACTATTTGTGAGTTTGTGTCGGATCATAGAAAGTAGGGACGACTATTTTATTCTTATGCTAATTATTAAACTTTCCTGTAAAACTGAAACGTATTGTTTATAACGTTATTATTACTTTATTTATATGTAGTATATTTAATAAAATTCAATTAAAAGATGCTATACTCCTATTGTACTCTTTCATCCTCCGACAGATGGCCTGAATGCACCGAAATGCTATTCGAATTTAAAATATTAATTACTGGTTGTCGATATGCAGGGGTTCAACTCCAAAGTTATTGACACTTCTGCAGCAATAAAGAGAGCAGCATGGACTTCACACGAAGCCACTGATGAGTAGTTAACCAAATTTTAACGACTTTTTTTTAAGTGAATTTAAAATATTGTAGCACACTCTCATTCTCAGCAACGAGCCGCCACTGGTTTTCACAGTTACTGGAATATCACATGCACATTTCATTTTATTTTCAAGTTCGATGAAGATACATAGTTTTCTCCGTGATTGTAGATCATACCCCAAACAGCAAGGTTCAGAACGGTTAGAAGTTATCTTTACATAAAAAAACGAGGACGGTTTTCTTTTTCCATAGTTCGAATTTCGGGGGTACTTCCCTTTTACTTCTCGTACTCAACCCGTTTACTTTGTATTCCCTTTGATCTTTTTGCATTCCCCTCGTTTTCCTTGCATTCCCTTCTTCTCATTGTATTCCCCTTGTTCTAATTGTATTTACTTTGTTCTCCCAATATTCTACTTATTGTACACATACATTTTATTTCTCTATTGATACAAATTACTTCTTATTCTTCTAATTTTTATATGATGTATTCTATATTTCCTTGGTCTTTGTACTTAGTATTGTGCAAAATTTCGTGATATTTGTATATGAATTTATGTAATAGAATTATTATTCTGTAAACTAAGATTAAAATGTAATAATGCACAGAAAAAACCAAACCTCGGTAAATGTCGTCATCACTGTTACAGTTTGATTCGTAGAATCTCTTTAAAAATTAGTCGCTTGGGAACACGGCACGAATTAGCAGTTTTCAGTTATATTCTACACCGTGAAGATATGATCTTCAATTATGTAGCAATAAAAAAAATGAAGCTGTGTTGGAAAGAATGATGCTGAAACTGATCAGGAAGAGAAAAAAGGAACTGTTTTGGGTAAATGGCTGAGAAGCATCTGCCTACTGAAGGACGCACTGGAAGGAATGGTGAATGGGAGAAGAGTTCGGGACAGAAGAAGATATAGATGGTAGACGATATTAAGATATAAGTTATGGATCATACGCGGAGACTAAGAGGAAGATAGAAGTAGGAAAGATTTGAGAATGCTGGGTTTGCAGTTAAAGATCCTTGGGCAGAAAACTATGATTGATTCAATGGAATGATGAGAGAAAAAATTTAATATTGTAGTACCTCAAGAAAATGTATCAAAATAACGTTGTATTCTGAAACCTCAAGACTGCAACATTTACTTTGTCATAGATATTTCTACAGTTAGATCTACTTGTTTCGAGGAACATTTCCGACTTGAATTCTTTGCGTTTGGTCTCGTTTAAAATTAATATTGCTTTATGCATTGGTGGTAAGAACGATTATGAAATAAACAAAGTATATAAATGCATTAGTATCGCGATAAAAACTGCTCAATCAGTTTTTGCACGCTAAGTATGCCATCTGGATTATCCGGGATTTGACATTATCTAAGAATAGGTCTAAAGCAGCATAAAAAATTCGCAAAACTCCAGATTCACAATGATGGGAAGTAGTTTCTAAAGGATTTGGGATGCTTACTAGATATGGCCCATTCAGGAAACGCTCGGAGTCTTGGAGCTCTCTGGAAATGACGCTTACGTCGACAATGCAAAGAGCTGATCGAGACTCCACAACAGATGCTCCTAGAATGCGAAGTGGTAGAGGTTTTGAAGTTTTCTCTTTGAAGGATATTAGGAGCTTTCTTTCAAAACCTGGTATGTCCAGTAGTCTATACGAAAATACACGTTAGCGAAAAACTTACATATTTGCTATGAAAAACTTTGTGGTCAAATATTAAAGATTTTTTTTTTGTAATCCATTCATATTAATTTTCACCAAAGAAAAGTCTTTGTTTATTACAGAGACACATATTTATAGCATTTTTCTTTTAAGTGAACACGTCAAGATAAGAAAAAGTTCCTCATATAATCATTCGAAAGGTGAATATCCTGATTTATTAAGAATAAAACTTAGCATTTTCTGCTTAATTTACAAATTAGATTTGAAAGAGCACACAAACGTCCTTGTCGTCTAAGTATCTCAATATTTGTAATGTCGTCTTTAGATCGATTGATTGATCGATCAATCACATATTTGAATCCTACAAGGGAAACATCTTTTTTTTTTTTCATTTCATTTATTATATTCCATAGATCTTACATTAGCAATGAAGCTTTAAGATGTGGAACAAGTCAAAATTTTACAAGATTATAATTACAATTACAATTTTTACAATACTGATGGCTCCAGCAATTTTGTTAGGAGCGTACCATACAAATTTGTAAAGTGGACACACATCGAAAGTGCATAGGAAGAACTCTGTATTTTGTGTAATTTTTAATATAGCCTACCAACCTCAGCCAGAAAAAAAAACACAATGATTATTTATTCAAATTCACGTTAGTATGATCACTTTACTATTCTCATAGCAATACTTGTATGCGAATTCTACAGCGACATCATCAGATGTGCCTTAAAGGAGAACCTACTGAACTATAAATCACATTTTGGGATGATATAATTTCTAAACAGCATGCATTTAATTACACACACAATGGCGCACACTAGACTTCTCTACCGTTAATGGTTTCCAAGTAACATACGTCTAAACGTGGGCACTGGAGATTCGTGTGACGTCACGCCGCCGCGCAGGATAACGTTACATTCACTATAATTATTCACGTCTAAATCGCGAAAAAAAAAAAATACCGTTCTGCTTTTAATAACAAAGCGTTCAGCTTCTCTGAGCACACACAACGGAAACCACTGTTGCAACAAGGTGAAGGTAATGGCGGAAATACTAGATAGCATCGATTTCACACGAGATTTAATCCATAAAATCATAAAGTAAATGTTCCGCGAAGTAATAGCTGAAGTTGGCAACGTTATATGAGACTTTAGATGTTACAATGGGAATGCAATTATTAGCGCAACAATTCGTATATATTTAATAGCTTTGATAGTTGAGTATGTCATGAATATAATGTTAAATGATAAAGAAATGAAAATAAAAGAAAAAGATAGTTTTCTATTAACGATTTTAACTTCAAATTAAGACAGCCGTGACCTCTGACTAGTTGCACGAATATGAAATTGTAAAAATTGCTGGCTGCATTGTCACTTTCATATTGTAATATTACGAGAAAATATCGACTTTGTCCAATACCGAGAATAGAAGCTCTCGAATCCCCATGACTGGTCTTTCCAACTTCTCTCCGCTCTTCCACCCAAAGCGTAATCGAATAAGAGACGAAAACCTCATAATCCAATTGAGTCAAGACTAACTTGTGGAGCGAAATCTCGAGGACTTGTTTTCGTACATTACCTTCACTACCATAGCGGACTGCTTGTTTCTTTGCTCTCTATGTAGCTGTCTTCATCGAAGGCAAGAGTTTGTCTCTCTTTATTGACGAAAGTTTCGAGAATTGTTACCACAATAAAACTGGTTTATATCTACAGTTTGTATGTAGTTCAGTATTAACGATAATGTTAATTTGTGGTGACCAATTTCCACTCATGATACATTGTTTGAGAATTATGTAGGAAACCAAAATACTTGGAAAAAATCTGCCCCATAACCTTTAACATTTCAACATTCCTTTCAGAATGAAAAGTTACATTTGTTCGGATCAAATTTCTGCGCATATAGAGGACAAAACTAAAAATTCTTGGATTCATTTATCTGTAGTAATGGCACGAGAGGTCTGAGATTTATTAGGACTATTTCGTGAATAAAATAAAAATGTAAATAATATATCCCTAAAATTCACTGACAAAATGTTAATAATTGTACTTTTACGAATATTTAACCTATTCAGACATTGTGAAGTTGAAATAGATCAATATTGATTATTGCAATAAATAATTTGGATGTTATTCAGTAATGTCAATTGCGAAAAGCGAAATACAGGTTTAACAGTGTTAATTACATATACTGCGCTTTTCTCTTGTCATTATAACAGAAATACGTTTTCATTACCTGCTGAAATAATAATTTAATTTAAACATTTTATAATATGATTACAAGTAACCTGATTATTACATTAATTAAATGGATAACTGTTGAAAACGCAATTATCAAATCTGAATGAAGGAGTATTTTTTTTTTCAGATGGCCTACATGGAATTAGAAGATGAATATGTAGGTGTGGAAGTACAATTTCGCACTTTATTTAGTACTTTATCGTTACATTACATACTATACCGAGAACTATCTTAATGGATTCATGCTCATCGATTTACGGGGAAACAATTGGCGACACCGACTAAACAAAAGAACGACATGCGATAAATTGATAACGATAAATCTAGTTGAAAAAATTATCGCGATGTATGACTGTAATTGGTTGGAATTCAACATTTTATTACACTTCATTGGTCGAAAATGGAATGACGTCATATGAACGAAATAGTCATCATAATACACTGCTCTCTTAAATTCACTGAGCATATTGGGTATTAATTCAGTGACTTTTCCAAAACACGCGAGGAAATATTTCATATAAAACAATTTTTTTCTCGGATCTCAGTGTTTATATCTCTGTTATAATGTAATAGTTATTATGTGTATAACATATTTACGTTATTTGTTTAAGCAAGTTAAATAGTCGTTATTTGCTCAGGGAATTGTGGTTTAAGACGTCACGATAAAGCCCCACAATTGCTATTTCTTTTTAAGTAATAATAATTCAGTTAAACTAAACTGGAACTTTCAAGTGAATTTTCTTTACGATCAGACTGTATGGCACTTCTCCAAGAAGGTTAAGTGGCTGAAGTGCACTGCGCTGTAACCCGCCACAACTCAGGATCTGGGTTTCGGTTCCCCACAACAGCCAACGTCACACCATCATCTAATTTCTATTTAAAATGCTTTTCAGGAGCAACTAGACAGAGATAAGAATTTGTACGAGTTCGCGAGATGTATTTTGAATTGGAAATTTTTTCTTCTTCCGAAATTCTCTTCAATTGTCGATGTGTATCCCAAATCAATATTTAACTTTTGACAGTCCAAGTGCAACCCCTGCGGTAGTTCAGTACTCTAGTGCGGTTTCGAGTTCGATGCTAAACCCTAACTGGAGTGATAATTTACGTCAGTGATGAGCAGAGCTAGAAAGTTGTTACCAAAACTGTGAAGTTGTGTTAACTTGAACTATATCTCTACCGAATGAAATGTAATAGCGCATCTCTCAATGTAAGTGAACCAGAACGACAAACATATACAGCCGGGGATAACTAAACATGTGTCCAATCGTCCACGGCCTTAGAACAAGAAAATAATAAACGAACAATATAAAAAAGAAACTTAATTTGTAATTATAAACTTCGTAACTCCCAAACTTAAGTAATTCACCCATACATATAAAAGTAACATACAAATTATACAATTATGATTCTAGCCTCATTGTAACAAATAACAATGGACATTTTAATTTTGTCAGAAAAAACAATATTTGTATTATAAAAATATTCGTTCTACGTCAAAAGACGTAACTGAAGCAAATCAGAAATATGATACAGTATAATAGCTTACTATCATAAGGTGAAGAATCGCTTTGTAAATCTAATAGTACGAGGGGGATCCAGGAAATAACGACCGTTCGCGCATACCCACCGCGCAGCTGACTCCCCTTCCTTGTTTGAAGATCAACTGGCTTCCTTTACATGTGTTCTCCTAATGTTGTGAGTACTGGTTGCAACAAGTCGCCATTGTGCATTTTGTGTTACTTCAAAATGAACGACGTGATTGATAATCCCGCCGACTGTGAGGTAAGGAGTGTGATTCGATTTTTGAATGCCCGACATTTGAAACCTGCAGAAATTTACCGGCAATTGAAAGAAGTGTATGGTGATACTGTAATGAATGAAAGAAATGTGAGAAAATGGTGCGAAATGTTCAACAATGGGCGAACAAATGTCCACGATGAAACTCAACTCGGACGCCCATCACTCATCCCAGAAGACCTGAAGACTAAAGTGAACGACAGAATCTTGCAAGACAGGCGCACATCACTCGACGAATTGCATATTGCCTTTCCTGACATTTCTCGTTCTTTGCTTGGTGAAATTGTGTCGCAACATCTTGGCTACCACAAAATCTGTGCACGATGGGTTCCACGGCAACTGAGTGACCAACACAAAACTCAGAGAATGGCCTCAGCATTGACATTCTTGATGCGATATCACACAGATGGAGACGCCTTTCTTGATCAAATTGTGACTGGTCATGAGACCTGGGTGTCTCACAACACCCCAGAGACCAAGCGCCGATCACGTCAGTGGCATCATCCCTCATCACCCAAGAAACCGAGAAAATTCAAACAGACTCTCTCAACACAAAAAGTCATGGCTACTGTCTTTTGGGATCGCAAAGGTGTTCATTTGCTGGATTTCATGCCAAAAGGCACTACGATCAACGCAAATCGTTATTGTGAGACTTTACGAAAACTACGGCGAGCCATCCAAAACAAGAGGCGAGGAATGCTTTCGAGAGAAGTTGTGCTTCTTCACAACAACGCCCGCCCGCACACTGCTGCTTCAACTCGAGAATTGCTGGATCAATTCGGTTGGGAAATCTTTGATCATCTGCCCTATAGTCCAGACCTTGCTCCTAGCGATTTTCACCTTTTCACCAAGCTGAAAGACTTTCTGGGTGGTACGCGTTTTGGAATGATGAAGAGTTGAAGAAGACAGTGAACACCTGGCTTAATGAACTGGCGGCAGAGGAGTATAACACGGGAATTCTAAAGCTAGTGAACAGATACGACAAATGTTTAAATGTAGGTGGTGATTATGTAGAGAAGTAAAGGAAGCTTCAGTTATGTAACAGACTTTGTTTTTTCAAATAAATATTTTTTTTTAATTATTACAACAAAACGGTCGTTATTTCCTGGATTCCCCTCGTATATCTTTTATGTGATATATAATATTAAACCCATAAATTGCTTTCAAGAAAATTATTCATTTCTATTTTAATGACAGCTAGAAAGTTCGTATCGTTCTTCCGATGTTGAACTTAGACTGTAACGCAACCGAATGCAGAGCAGCACGAGACGTCAACATTTAACGAAGAATAATCCGGGAAATAATAAACATGTTGCACACTCCTGTTTGTATAATTATTTAATAACAGATGAGTTTACTTTTATTGAACCATGCATAATATTAAATTACGTAAATAATACAATAATAAGAGAGGAGCTCACTTTGTTCAGAACCTAAAATATTAACAAAAATTAATAATATTCTTCAAACTATTCACGACTCGACACAGCTCCACAGAATGCCACTATGCGTTGTTTATGTGAAGATACTGTGTATTGTCTGTAGCGAGAGGAAGCAGGACAAGGCGTGGGTGACATCTGTACTCCTCGCAGTACTCAAATGAAATCTACTGTTTTGGTACGAACTTCCTACCCATGGTGGTGAGCAGATATCTGCACTGTCCAAGACTGAAACGGCTAATATATTTCACACACGATAAACTGGTTCTCAATCAAAGCGGTACCGTAACACGTGAGGATGGGTTGAAAATTAGCAAGTTGTTCCGAATAATCATTCGTATAAAAAGTATCTTTAATGACTAATATAATGAAGTTATTTCTACATCAGACATTTTCCTTGATTTTAAATCCCAACATCTCAACTGGGCCTAAAAATGCCAGTACACTTAAATTGAACACAAGGTAAAGAAATGTTTGTTTGAAGAAAAGATTAAAATAAAAACAAATCATTTTTAATAGAAGGTAGATATGCAATAATAAAGTATTACATATACCTGATATACATCAGGATTAAAGTCGGGGTACACTTTTCGCTATATAACTTTACTGCATTTCATCATTCCTTCCTCTGAATCCAGAGAACCTTTGGGAATAAAAATTGGCTGATATGCTTAATATCACTATCTGCACATCACTAAGCAATTTTAATGTTTCTGATAATCTAATAGTTAATATTTTTAATTTTGAAACTTCATGGAATATTTTGTTCAGCCGGACAGAGTTTATCTGATACCTCAAAAATTACTTAAGATATTTTAAAGAAACTTTGCATGTATGCATAGTTCTCCCATGTGAACTTCACACTATAGGCCTATAATCTGTAATGTAGAATGTACAATTTATTAAAAAAATAACATTGTTCCAATTTTATTCGAAAAATTTTATAGTCCTAATGAAATCAGTATTATTTGTTTTAATAAACTATGTATTCAACATGAAAGATATTAGAGGCGTGGAATAAGACCTCTGCCATTGGTTGAGTAGCAATTACACTTCTCTCCTTCTCTGCGGGCAATGTTTACTTCTCCTGTCAGACATTATGGAACGAAGTATAGTGAAACAACTCGGTGTAGTCTACGTGGTGCAAATGCACACGAATTAGCACCTATGATTTAAATGATAATGTGTATCCATTTCTAGTCAGACCTGAGATATGGTGATATACTGATAGGATGAGGTTAAATCTTCATTCTGCACAAGTATTGTATTGTATTGTATTGTATGGGACATTATTATTAATATAAAATTATATTTTTCTACATCAATTCTATAAGATGTATGCAATAAGAAACACTTTCTTCAAGGTTTCCTGAAATTTATAGAAAGTGGACAGGCAATATTTGTTCTCTGAGGTCTAAGCCACAGGTGGGCAAAATGTGAGTTGCAACACAAAACAAACTATGTGATCGCAGTGAAGTCCGGCTATCCTCCCAACCAACCGTAGCCTATATATGTATTAGTGATGTATTTCTTGTTCTCAGTTTCTTGTCATTTTGTTGTCATGCAGGCTGCATCAACTACGCCTTATATTTTGCCCGCCTCTGGTCTAAGCCATTGGCATGTAACATTATTTTAAGGTACAGCAAATTATAAAATTAGTTTAGTAGTATTCCATACTTTAAGTTTACAATATTTAATTAATTTCATCCTAGATTTAAATATCTTTGATGTTTGTCCGTAACTTTTTCCATATAGGGGAAAGTAACCATCAATGGACCAGCTAATGATTTCTTATTTTATCTTACAAAAGCAGTGGCTTAAAATTCCGTTCATAGGCTTGAACAATATTACATTACTAATAAGTAATGATAAAACGAAGTTTAAGGGATACATCCTATTTATATCTGTTTAAAGATTGGCTCATTTAAATTTCGGTTATTGGTTCAATAAAGGCGACAGGGTTTTATGAATAGACCACCATGTTCCCATGAATGGGTCAAAAGAAAAATTTTTAAAATATCTCAAAATAATGTCAACAAATGACAAATCATAAAAATGAAGAAACATAGATTCGATTAGTGAATGTTGAAGTTACTTTTATCCAATTGTAATCGTACGAGTATATTGAAACTGAAAATCATGAAAAACACAGTCCTTGTCATTTCAATTTTTAAAGTTTTACATTATTGCGAATTAGCTAATACTGTAGTTGAAAAATGTTAACACACAACTTTAAATTACATGACAGCAACATAATGATGTGATTGTACATATGAAATTATTTTCTGGAATCTGATATTATTCTTATACTGTAGATAAAACAGTCGTTCTTTTCAAGACACATGCCACACAAAGTATTTCTTTTGACTCCGCTTAACATTGCACAAATATTCATGTACCCATTTCCTGCAAGACATACATTGAATCATATTTTCCTCGATGGTCTCTTCATATATGAAGCAAAACCAGGATTCTTGATTTTGATTTCTTCCTGAAGGGAATTGGTTTCCATGAATGATCCATTTTAAAATGCAGTCCATTCATGGGAACTCCAGCTGGTCCATCCATAGCAACTTTGTCATTTTCTATTCACACTTCAAGAGCGTTGAAGGGGTTATACAAAATCTATGAATATAGAACTAAAAAGGAAGCAGACAGAACATTGCTTCCAGCTGTAACGTCATTAAGCGAATGTGCTCTGTATTTAAAGTTACTTTAAAATTAAAGTAAAAGTAACAAAAACGTAACTGAGCTTCTTGTTCAGCCCACGTGTTTGCTGCCGCCACCAAAGACAACTCAGGAGTGACATAGACAAGGGGAAGCCTTGAGGTGGCGTTTGACACATACGCGGTCAATATGATCAAGAATATGGCAACGGTCCATTGAAAGCAACGGTTCATCGATGGCTACTCTCCACTACTCCACAAATTAATAAATTTGAGGGAGATGGGATATGATGCTAAGGACTGAATTAATCTTGCTCAGGATAGGGACCGATGGCGGGCATATGTGAGGGCGATAATGAACCTCCGGGTTCCTTAAAAGCCATACGTAAGTAAGCATAATCTGTGGGAGTGTTATGTGTTTAATGTGAATACGGAATCATTAAAGGGTAGTAGTTCCGAGACATGAGTCCAAATGAATAACTCCATATTTTCAGATTATGTTGATTTCTGTATATCCTCGGAAGAATTGTCTTGTGCGTTAAGGGTCTTGGTTCCTACGCTCACATTCATCAGTTGGCATGACGTGAATAATCTGTCGTTGCTTCTTTCTGTGTCAGTTCGCCCTGCATTATGACAAGAAGCCGATTGGTTCCATTGTGCACTCCCTCGCCTTATGCTCGAACTCGAACAATGTGGCGCTTTCCATGCTCCCTTCTTTGTTTCTGTTTCTTCACATTAATTCACTTTTCCTCGTACTTTAGCTTCCCTCTTATCACCTCCTTCGCTTCATTATAACCGCTCCTCCACTTTAATTATATTTGTTATCGTCCCCATTCCCTTATGGTGCATTTTGCGTCGTTATTCTGTTTTCTCTTCTATCCCACTTCCGTCTCTGCAAATCACCTGCGGCTAGACAGCGGCAGATAAAATGAACGTTGCCCGAGCGAGCTCACTTGAGTACGTCGCGTCGCCTGGACATGGGAAGTGTCACGTGGTGTCCTGCACGCACCGTGGACTCGATCCTAATTTATGTTCCCAGTAATGCCGCTGCAGCAGTCAGTTCACACTCCATTACGTTGTAAAAGATAAACAAGGCGGGTTGACTTCTTAAGCCCTGAATTATATAGCATACTGCAGTATACAATACTATGTAAAGGTAGTACTGGGACATCATTTTATTTTTACTAACATTTCTAATATTACCATGACTATACATTTAGATTAACGGTTGAGAACCGGAAACACTATTTGTTGCCCCCTTCCACGACCGGAGTTTGATGGTACTAGCATAAAATACAAACAAATCACTTTACTAGGTATAGGAGGGAAGAAAAGTAGTTCATTAATTTACGTAAACTAGTATTCATTATGCAGTGTATAGTATACTGTCTACAGCATATTAAGCCTACCATACAATATAGAGAGTGCATTTAAATTGAAAAATAATCATAATCTATGTAGGTATTTAAACAAATTGTTGAACATGATGGCCGTTCATTTCGATACAGGCTTGCATATCATCGCACTATATAGTAACCCTACCTAATTCCAATTTTCAGTTTCGTCCTTCGTACGTAAAAACAGTAACTCATGTTGAAATAATTCTGTACCTACTCTATAACAGAGTACCTTATGTACTGTAAATTCAGTCTTCACTTCTGCCCGTACCGCACGATAAATTTACTCAGACATGCTATCTACTATCCGTTCAAGTGGTTATGTTGCAGGGACGTAGAAAGGGGGAAATCACGTGACAGTTAATTACTTAGCGAGGCCCTTTTATTTAAGTTATTTTAAACAGTTGTATAATATTACGTAGACGTCCAATTCCTAACAGCAAATGTTTTCATAAAAGAGCTAAGACAACCCACCCCCCAGTCTGTAAAGAGAGGCCAGCAGAAGCGGGTGAGGGAAACAGGGACGCGACGTAACCAAAAGAACGCACAGTACCTGTGCGAAAATATGATTCAGTATTGAATGCTCTTTCTTCACTGGAAAACGCGACCATATTTCTGGAACGTACTATGCTCACTTAGTACTATTTACTATGACCGTAGGATGACTTTGCATATGTGGCCTTGGTTCTGTGTGGAGGACGGGTAGGAGTTCACTTGTAGAAGTGGTGGGAATGAAGTACATTCAAAAACTCGGGTACAATAAAAATTGTAGTAAAAATAAAATGATGTCCCCGTACATTCATGAAATTACATTCATTTAATGTACCGTACATTATTTAGACTATGTAGGCCAATGTATTTTATGCTGTGTATGTATGTATGTATGTATGTATGTATGTATGTATGTATGTATGTATGGGCTATTCCATATGAAATCGATCAGTAAAAAACCTCGAATTTTTTATACTCTAATTTTTTCCCTATTTATAGAAGGTGCTGAGGAGAGTGCATTTGCAAAAATATACTATCGAAAGTCAAACGGTTTTCATATTGTTGAGCGACAAATTTAGCGTACTTTAGAAAAACAAGCCTCTTTCAGCGCTCAGAGCTCTGGAACCATTTACTGTAGAACATTGAACGAGAGCTCATTTTGAAGCTGACATTTTGTAGGTTATGATAAGAAGTAATCCTTATTTTTATTGTGTGTAGAGAGATAGATAATCTGATTTTACTTACTTTTAGGCTTTTTGATCATTTTTAAAAATGTAAAAAAAATATTGAGAAAAAACCTTGCATTATTAAAAGAAATTCGGCATTGCTTGCTTAGTGGTACGGCAATAAGTTTCAAGGGTATTAAATAAAATATTTTCACACGCCTAGATTTAAACGTCGCATTACCGCATACACTGGCTTAGAGATGATGATAAGCAAGCCTTGGGAGGATGAGTCATGCCACCCTCTGAGACAAAGATGTGACATGTTTAGTCTCCAGTACGCCAGCAAAAGTAGTCAAGTTGCGTGTGCATTTTATAAGTGCAAGTGTTGTGACCCATTATTTTCAAGTTTGTATTTATTAATATAAGGTGTTCGTTAACGCATATTTGTGAAACCATTGCGGTAAGATAAAGTACTATTTCAAAACAATATCGATCAAATTATTGAGTTAAATGCGTGTATTTCGTGAGTGCTTCCGTAATATAAACATTTTCTACATTGTAACAAAATTTATTTCACAGGCGCTTAAAATGGAGGACAAATCTTACTCAGGTAACCGCTGCTTCAATCCCCTTCAACTTAGGCGTCACAAAATGGTCAATGTTAAAGGGCTTCGGAAAGTATCCCGTTCGATTGCAGAAAAATTTGGCATAGCTGAAAAGTACCAAAACATAATTCGATTATGTACATGTTGCAGACTGAAAGTAAATAAATCACATTCTTTAGATAACGCAATTCAATCGAGAGAAGTCATAGAAGAAAATGTTCAGCCAACTTGTAGTGTTCAAAGTGTTCAAGTTGAGAGTAGTGGTAGTAACAGCAACAGTAATAATGAAAAATCGGGTAAGAGTGAAACGGAATGTGTTGACAAGGCAACCCTCACTACTTTAAACGAAACACTCACTGTGATTGGCATGAGTCCGGTGAAAAAGAAGAAAATATATCAGAAAAAATATCCCCAAACTAAACTAAAACAGATAGAGACGTCACTGAAAGAAAAGGTTTTCCATCAGTGTGATACAAGTAGTGATTCTACAAACGAACCATATAATGAAATCCTGGAGAACCTTAAAACAGCGTTCTGCTTGGCCCAGGACAGAAAAACCAAAATTCAAATCCTCACCGTTCTCCCTTCTTCGTGGTCCGTTAGGAAGATCCAGAGTAACTTCGCAGCAACTAGACATATGATTTCCATCGCGAAGGACTTTAACATACGAGGTCTAATTATGTGTACTCCAGAAAGCAAAAAAGGTCACGGACTTCCGGTTATGACAACAAAATTAGTTCAAAAGTTTTACGAATCAGAAGAATTTAGTAGAACTATGCCTGGAAAAAGGGATTTTGTAACAGTTAGAGAACATGGCAAAAAGAAGCAGGTACAAAAACAATTGGTGCTTTGTAATCTTTCGGAACTCTACAGAAACTTCAAGGACAAACATCCTGGTGTTAAAATTGGATTTTCTAAATTCGCCGAATTAAAGCCACAGCATTGTATTTTAGCCGGTTCGTGTGGTACACATACTGTTTGCGTTTGCATGCTGCATCAGAATGTAAAGTTAATTATAGATAGTGCAAAATTTCCAGAACTAACCAAAAGTGGAGAATTAGGCCTACCTATAAAATCCTACCAAGACTGTATTGCAAGAATTATATGCAATCCACCACAACAGTCATGTTATTTCGATAAGTGTGCCGAGTATCCCGGAACATTAGATTTAGAAACACAATTACAATCCGTTTTTGATAAAACTTTGATAGACTCAGTTTCATGTAAACAGTGGGTAGCTACAGACAAAACAACATTAGAAAGCCTGGAAAAGTCTACAGATGAATTTATAAATGTGTTAATTGAAAAGTTAGATGCAGTCAAGAAACATTCATTTATTGCGAGGCAACAAAGAATGTTTCATGAAGAAACAAAAATTAATCTAAAGCATTGGGAATTCTTAGTGACACTAGACTTCTCTGAAAATTATGCTTTCATTATTCAAGATGAAGTACCTGGTTTCCATTGGAACAACAATCAGGCAACAGTACATCCATTTGTTGTTTATCATAGGAACAATGACACTGAGAAATGTGACTCTTTTGTAGTTATATCCGATTGCCTGAAACATGATACTGTTGCAGTCCATCTCTTTCAAAAACAATTAATTAATTTTTTGAAACAGAAGTATGACAAGGTGGAAAAAATATTCTATTCCAGTGACGGTGCTCCTTCTCAATATAAAAACAAAAAGAACTTTATCAATCTGTGCTACCATGAAGAAGAGTTTGGTATAAAGGCAGAATGGCACTTCTTTGCTACTTCTCATGGAAAGGGATCGTGTGACGGAATTGGAGGAACAATAAAACGACAAGCAGCTAGAGCCAGTCTCCAACGTCCAATTCACAACCAAATCATCACTCCGTTAGAATTATTTCAGTGGGCAGCAGCGAATTTGACCACAATAACATTCTGCTACGTCAGCAAAGAAGATTATGCAAGGGAAGCTAAGGAGCTGGTGCCCAGATTCGAACGCGCACGCACAGTACAAGGGACTTTGTCGACACACGCCTGCATTCCTGTCTCCAAGTCAAAACTTGTGACAAAAAATATTCTTCTGCAGAAGGGCGAGTGGAAGTCCTTTGCAAGAAATAGTAACATTTGGTGAGTAAATGTTTGGATGCAGTCTTCTTTCTTTCGTCATTTTACTCCTGTGTTTATGAAAACCTGTGATAAAGCTAGCACAGTCATGCGCTGCTAGACGACACTTTCGTGTTTATGTCTCCTGCCCTTGCTTCCCTCGGCTATCTCCCGACTCAGTCAGCTGGTTAGGTCACGCGCGTACGATTTATTTTCTTTATTTGATATTTTCAATACTTTCTTATCAACGTACCATCAGTAAAAAATATGTGTTTATTTGTACTTGCAATGCGGAATCTAACTATATATTTTAAAAATATTTTTTCGTTGCCAAAGGCGTCTTAATGAAGAAAAATCTAAATTTCTCCATTTTCATAAAGAGTAAGAAAAACTGTTTACATGTCAATATAAACTTTAAGTTCTCAGCATCAAAATAAACCATGGTTTTGATCATTGGGTGATAGGATTTCGGAGCCGCAACAGTTTAAAGTTGTTAATTTTATGAAAATACGATAAATTTAAATATTATTAATTTAAACACTATGAAGTTCTGATGCCTCAAACTTTGCACAAAGCATTATATCACAGTTGTCTACGGACAGAAAAAGTTTCATTGTGTTTAAAAATTGCAAGGTCAATTTTCTCTATATTTCGGTCGATTTGAGGTGGAATAGCCCGTAGGCCTATGTATGTATGTATGTATGTATTTGATTAAAACATACATTCATTTACGAGTATATACTCTTGGATAGACGCGAACATGTTTTGATTTATCCTGAAATATAAGTAGGCCTATGCAAGCTTGTCTGGGTGTATTTTTTATGCGTGTACACTACCTAATGTACTATACATAGGCGTTCATTAGAAATCCCGGTAAATTTTTATATCTTTTTCTGAGGAGTTCAGGAAAATTGCTAGATAAAAATAAATTAGTTATAAGCAGGCTTCGGCCTAGGGACACAGAGTAATCAGCAGGGAAAGGATTTATATGTAAATACATATTTACTTATAAAGCTAATATAATTTATATTTTGCATTATCTTTATGTTTCACAATGTGTAGGGTTGAAAAATCCTACTTTTATTTTCCATATTTTTCCATATTTTAGAGTTTAGTACATATTTTCGTTAATTTCCATATATTTTCCATATTTCATATAAAACAGTCCATATTATATTAGGTTTAACAATAAAACAAAACAAAATTCCATTAACTTTTAAAAATACATTTCAACAATAGAGATTTAAACACATGTTCAGTAATCCCTTTAACATCAGAGTTATTTGAAAATTAGCAGTCCTATCAACAATGGGAAAGTAAGTTACAAAACTGTATTAATTTAATTTAAAATTTTTAACAGACTTCAGTTGTGCAGCTCAACAGTTAAATGCCAGTCAGAGTACACATAGGTTCAGTTTTGTAAATCATACTATAAAGACGGTAAATATGCCAAAAGTACGTCATTCAGTCAATTTAAAATCAAAACTAACAAGTTACATTTCAGAATTTAAAGAAGATGGTTTATCAACTGACAATAAAATATTATTTTGTAATTTGTGTCAGTGTGCAGTATCATCTACACAAAAGTTCCTGGTGCAACAACACATTACAACTAGTAAACATCAGGCCAACAAACAACTAAATTCCAAGCAGAGACAATTGTTTTTAACACAACCAACAACATCGAATGTAAGATCTGAGTTTAACATCGACCTGTGCCGTTCTCTCATCTCTGCTGATATTCCTCTCTACAAACTAAAGAATAAGGTCTTCAGGGAATTCCTTGAAAAATATACTCAACATACAATCCCGGATGAGTCAACACTTAGGAAGACGTATGCTCCATCCATCTACGATGAGACAATACAGAAGATAAGAGATGAAATTAAAGATAGTTCAATTTGGGTTTCCATTGATGAGACTCCCGACAAAGAAGGTAGACTTGTTGGTAATGTAGTTATCGGTTTGTTAAGTGAACAATATTCTGAACGAATTCTTTTACATTGTGATGTTCTAGAAAAGTGCAATAACAAAACTATAGTTAAACTGTTCAACGAAGCTATGGGTATCCTGTGGCCAAAGGGTATTATGTACGATAATGTGTTATTCTTTATTAGCGATGCTGCCCCTTATATGGTCAAAGCTGGACAAGCATTATCTGTTGTATATCCTAAATTGACTCATTTTACTTGTGTGGCGCATGCATTTCATCGTGTGGCAGAAGTGGTCAGAGACAATTTCCCTAAAGTAGATTTGTTGATTTCATCAGTGAAAAAAGTATTTCTCAAAGCTCCCAGTAGAGTTAACGTGTTGAAAGAAATGTACCCTGAAATTCCATTGCCACCAAAGCCAATTTTAACTAGATGGGGTACATGGCTAGAAGCAGTTGAATATTATGCCGAACATATAGACTCTATTAACAATGTTCTCCTTGCATTGGACTCTGAAGATGCAGTCTCAATTGATACTGCGAAAACAGTTACCTGTGACATAAGTGTGAAGAATGACTTAGCTCACATTCAGCATACATTTTCATGCATCATAAAAACGCTCAAAAGTCTCCAAAATAGGCACCTTTCACTATCTGAAAGTTTTGAAATTATAAATAGTACTGTGGAACAACTGAATCGTGGTAGAGGTAAAGTTGCAGATGCAGTAAGAGCTAAGGTGGACACTGTACTTTCAAAAAACCCTGGATATGAAGAACTACAAAAGGTTGTTGCTGTGATGAGTGGTGAATCAACAGTGAAGATTAACTTGGACTTATCCCCAGCAGACATTGTGAAATTGAATTATGTACCAGTTACTTCTTGTGACGTCGAACGCTCTTTTAGTCAGTATAAATCTATCCTCAGAGACAATAGAAGAAGATTCACTTTTCAGCACTTGAAAGAAATGTTTGTAACCTATTGTTATGGTAACAGACAATAAAAATTGTGTTTTGTTGAAACTACATTGGAAGATAAGGTACGTCCATTATATTTTTTGTTTAGTTTGATTAAAATGTACCAATATTTAACGTACATAGTCATTTTTTTATAATTTTAAGTCCATATTTAATTCCATATTTTGGTAAAAATCCATATTTAATTCCATATTTTGGTAAAAATAACTACATATATATTTACATATTTCATATATTTTTAGTCCATATAAATCCGTTCCCTGGTAATCAGCATCAGGTTTAGAGTACACGGAGTATAAATGACCTCATGACCCGTGTGCAGTCATCCGACTACAAAAGCACAGGTGAGTCCGTAATGTGCATTACCGTTGTGTATAGGCCTATTGCTGCTTGGCTGCGGTACGTGTAACAGGCTTCGGCGTAGGAACGCCTGATTGAAGGTTACAACTCACGTTAATACTTTAATGGTAGACATTTATTGTCTACACTAGGAATGTACTGTATATACTGCATCAGTACGTACAGGGTGAAATATATTTTGTGCCGTACTGTGACGGACTCTTTACACACGAATTAATGGCGGTCTTCATCACCCACTCCACTCGACCAACAGAACACTATCGTCCGTGCGTTCTGAACTTCATGCGTTTCTGTGCCCAGGACCGAAGCCTGGTTATAAGAAGTAATCCAAAATATGATTGAATTACATTCCAACTTCATTCGAATTATTGTTTTTCTTTATCTTGTGTAAGTGTTAATGACAGTAGCCTTTAGTATGTGTAAATATAGCCTATCATAACGTCAATATAGGCTATTTAAATTGTGAAAATAAAATATGAGACAACTAGAAAAACAAAACCAACAACAATACAAAATGAAATGTTATTTTCAGGTTTTTATTTAACAAATCACCATCGCATGAGCATCAGCGGATGCCGACTGAACTTTTTGAACAATATCATATGTTCAGTACTGATATTTCTTTTGTTTATTCACAAAATTTCCCGTGACTTACACATAAAGAATTTACTGAGATTTTTAATGGACGCCAGTGTACGTACGCACTCTTTCGGCCTAAAACAAGAACATAGATTATGGGACTCCGGTATCACGGGACACAATGCCTCCAACTCTTTACTTAAAGACACCGGATATAACGTTGACAATGGTCAAATATTGACATCTTCCTCAATAAAGTATTGGACTCAATGGCGTGTTGTTCTCTAGAGACATGGTGTTTCCACTTTGTTCGAAGTCTGCTAACATCCTTGGGCTGATAACTTGACAATATCGTTGAAACCTTGCTTTCTTCCTCTAATAAAATTTCTTTATTCTAGTTTCTTCTACCTATGTTTTACAATAAATTAAACAGCTTTTAAAGTTTTTATCACTAGACATTTGGTAAATTTGTTATGTAGAAAGCTTTCCTGTGTTAATTGAAAATGTAATGGTAATTATTTATCTTAGCTAATAAGTAGTTTCGATTTGATGTGGGCCATCTTGAGAATTCTAGTCGAAACTACTCGTTAACTGAAGTAAATTGCCAACATAGTTTCAATTAACACAGGAAAATTGATTATGTGACACATTTACCACATCTTTAGTAATAAATTAATTTAGATCGCATACATACACATATGGCAATAAAAGGAGCCAAATTAAATGCTAACCTCTCTCTTATAGAAGCCTCTGAAAATAAAGCCAAGACTAGATGGCCATTAATTAAATCAAAATTCTCTATGGTTAATGATGATGAGATTAATATTTCCGAGTTGACATGGGAAAGTCATATTTATCATATTTCTACTAAACCTTCAAGAACTTTCTTTCTCCTTAAGAGATTAAAAACTGTTTTATCTAAAAACTATATTCGTGATCCTTATTTTGCTTACTTTCAAAGTACTCTTATCTATGGAATATTACTATGGAGCAACAACACTTTTATAAATAGGGTCCTATTGCTTCAAAAAAGGGCATAAGAATTATATCAAATGCAGCTTTTAATGAACATTGTAAATCATTATTTGTCAAAACAAAATCATGACTGTAATAAATTTATATATTCTAGAGTTAATTTTGTATGTTAAAGTTAATCTTCCAACTTTAACATTAAGAAATGATAGTCATTCCTATGACACAAGACAAAGAAATGATTTTAATATCATAACATGTAGGCTAGCTAAATCCCAAAAAACTTTTGTCAAATGTCGTTGAAGGTTGCAAATCAATTTTTATCACATATTTTTAATTTAAGCAGAGCTGCTCTCAAATTTTACACCTCTATTTGGATAATTTTAAATCCGTTTTATAATCTTGACGAATTTTTTTATTGTACAATCTCTTTCTAATTGTTGCATTTTAACTGACCTTGTCTATACATTTTGTATTCAGACATGTAATTTAAACTGTTAAACTATGGGGCATACATAGATTTGTAAGGGTTATAATATTTTCTGATGATTGGGAATAGTAAAGCCAGCCAATTATATTATTAACCACATCTCTATACTTCTTTCCATAATGTCTGACACGCGATGTAAACATTGCCGGCAGAGGAGGAGAGAAGTATAACTGCTATTCATCCACTAGCACAGGTCTCATTTCATGCTTGTCTTGAGGTTGGGCGGAGGCAGGGAAGAGAAGTATAACTGCTATTCATCCACTAGCACAGGTCTCATTTCATGCTTGTCTTGAGGTTAGGCGGAGGCAGGGAAGAGAAGTATAACTGCTATTCATCCACTAGCACAGGTCTCATTTCATGCTAGTCTTGAAGTTGGGTGGAGGCAGGGAAGAGAAGTATAACTGCTATTCATCCACTGGCACAGGTCTCATTTCATGCTTGTCTTGAGGTTGGGCGGAGGCAGGGAAGAGAAGTATAACTGCTATTCATCCACTGGCACAGGTCTCATTTCATGCTTGTCTTGAGGTTGGGCGGAGGCAGGGAAGAGAAGTATAACTGCAATTCATCCACTGGCACAGGTCCCATTTCATGCTTGTCTTGAGGTTCGGCGGAGGCAGGGAAGAGAATATAACTGCTATTCATCCACTGGCACAGGTCTCATTTCATGCTAGTCTTGAGGTTGGGCGGAGGCAGGGAAGAGAAGTATAACTGCTATTCATCCACTAGCACAGGTCTCATTTCATGCTTGTCTTGAGGTTGGGCGGAGGCAGGGAAGAGAAGTACAACTGCTATTCATCCACTAGCACAGGTCTCATTTCATGCTAGTCTTGAGGTTGGGCGGAGGCAGGGAAGAGAGGTATAACTGCTATTCATCCACTAGCACAGGTCTCATTTCATGCTTGTCTTGAGGTTGGGCGGAGGCAGGGAAGAGAAGTATAACTGCTATTCATCCACTGGCACAGGTCTCATTTCATGCTTGTCTTGAGGTCTGGCGGAGGCAGGGAAGAGAAGTATAACTGCTATTCATCCACTGGCACAGGTCTCATTTCATGCTTGTCTTGAGGTTGGGCGGAGGCAGGGAAGAGAAGTATAACTGCTATTCATCCACTGGCACAGGTCTCATTTCATGCTTGTCTTGAGGTTGGGTGGAGGCCGTTATATCTGGTTTGCGTAACCGAATTTCGCTAGCTATCGTAGCTCCCCAAGTGAATCACGGTGGGCACCATTCCCATACACTGGCCGAAATTTCATAAGAAAATTTTTTCCTCCATCAGGACTCGAACCAGCGCGCATTCCGTAACACGAGTCCTAGGCAAGATGCTTTAGACCACGACGCCACGGCGCGGTACGACTATATTTGAAGAGTCCACTGCAAGAATGATGGATGTCATTTGGAATACATTTTGCAGGAGAAGCAATTGAAAGTTTGAAATGCTTAGCGCTCAAAGCTTAACTGTGATTATCCGATCGTTACTGGACAATGACTATCAGTGTTAATGCCATATAACTCTCTATGCACATTCTATATGTCTTAAGCTATACATTGACAGTCTTGGTTCATTTTCGACAAGAAAGTGACATCCATCATTCTTGCAGTCTACTCTTCATTTATAAAGGTATAAAATTTCAAATGGCTTTGAATGACGTTATGCAATTATTATAATATTAATATATATTCTTTTACTCCTGAAAAATATTGATATGTTTTGTAGAAATAAAGTGATCGAAGAGGAAAAACGCAAAGAAGCATGGACGTCGTCTTGGTTCTGTATTACTTTCATAAATCGTCGCTAAAATAAAACAATGAGAAAAACTGTTAGCGGATGAGAGATGTTGAAGAGATACACGATTTCCCCCGAAATCTTTCTCCTTGAGTACTCCCCGTTTTCATATCTACAGCGTTGCCCCGACTCCGTCTCCCCCCTCCTTTCTATATAGTAATTCGACATCAAAGATCCGGCTCTCAAAGCTTCTGTCATATTGAAACTCCATATGAATTCAGACGTGAGGATTCTTCTCAACGTCTCGAGATGTTCCGGATAATATTCTCTTTTACTGAATTTCTTGTTTGAAAGACTCTTGAGGTGGCCGTAGAAACTAAAGTTCTTAGTAACTTCTACAAGCGCACGCTGTGTGTGTACTCCGCTGCAGCTTATTCTTTGTATCTACAAGTCTCACAAAAAAGTTATTTAGTTGAGTACAGATTTCTTAAAGTGATGAAAGACGTAGTATGTGTGTATACATTGCTGAAAAAATTACTGGGAGCACTCTATCTTTCATAAATTTCCATTGTTTACTCTCTTTTGTTTCTCTTTCTTCATTTCTTTTATTTTTATTTTTTTCTCCTTCTCTTTTTTTTCGTCTTCCTATTTCCTCTCATTTACATTAGCTCCAGTTTTCTTCATTCTTTCTAATAGGGTGATTCTACAATTAGGGGACAGTTTCATGTCTCAGCTCCGTGAAACTGTTTGTGTTGGCAGAGAAATTTCAAACAATTATCCATGAAGAAGGCCTACAACCCTTCACTTTTCCCTAAGATGTCTTGGAAAATTACTTCAAAATAGGAAAGAAAAAAATATGAGGTAATGCAATTTGTCATTAGCATGGATGCTCCCCATATGGTTAAAGGCAAAATGAAATATTTTCCCGATGCCATGTTATTTTTCTGAAGTAAACGTATGTTTACTTCAATATACGTAGGTACAGTAGTATTAATATTTGTTATACATCTTGAGCTAAACACAATCAAATACATAGCACAAGAAAACGGATACCACCCCAACATAATAGACAACATAATACGAAAGACAAGACATAATAACAAAAAACAATTAGAATACAACACAAACACAAGAACACAAAAAATACATCACATTAACATACGAAAACAAAAACACAACAAGATTGCAACCTCATTCAAGAAATTAAATTGCAATATCGCATACAGAACAAATAATACTCTACAAAAACATCTCAACACACAAAAAACACAAATGCAACCACACAGGCATATACAAACTCAAATGTAACACCTGCAAGAACTTCTACATAGGACAGACAGGCAGATCATTTCAAACACGTTACAAAGAACACACCACAGCTATAACAAAATTACAAAACACTTCCACATATGCAGAACACATCACAAATGCTAACCACACCTACAGAGACATCAACACAGACATGGAAATTCTACATATCCAACCAAAAAGCCAGAAACTAAACACACTAGAACAATATGCAATATACAAACACACAAAAACACTTTCAAATGAAATTCTCAACACACAACTCAATTTCAGAACACACACACACTCTTTGACTCTACATTACACTACACAAACACACACCCACAGGAAACAAAACAAAAGGAGCCAAGACCAGCAACAACCAGTTCTGAAGAAGACCAATATCAGGTCGAACATGTTAACGAGGTACGATAGAATTTAAAACGAGAAAGACATATAATACATATTCCGAAGTAATATTTGTTATAAAGATTAATTTTTAATTTTAATAAAAGAGCAATGAGGGACTATTAAACTTTGTCCCCCAAAGTTCTATGTCATTAGCGTGAATGAATTTAATTTGACCAGAGGTAGGAAGAGAATTTTTTTTCTTTGATTTAATAATATATGTGGTAATACTGATCCAAGCTACAGTGAGTGACAGTGTGTTGTGGCTATAAATTGTGAGACTCATATTTCTAGAAATATTTTTCTGCAGAAACTGATGTTAGAATGCAAATTGATTGTCATGGACTATGTGTAATTGAGTGTAATAATAGTAAAATTATGATAACATAATACAAATTTATTTATTGAAATGTTCAATGTCAAGAGCCCAAACTTGGGGACAGTACAACCTAATTCCTAGAACAGAAAAATAAAAAATGACAACTTTGTCATTGCCATGGACATCACCATTGTCATTAGCATGGATGAATTTTGTCCATTACAATGATTCTTTTCCATGCTAATGATAATTCTATTTAGCTTTTACTGAAGCATATGTGATTTATATTTTAACAAGTTATTAGCCCAAATTAAACAAACTAAATTAAAATTAAATGACATTACTAGTACATTAATGGTAACAATTTTTATGTATACAGAGCCTAGTTACGAAACACATTAATATTAAAAAAAAAAGTTTTTTTTATATTTTTGGTTTTTATTAGGATTTAGGTTTTTTACAAGATCTCAATATTATAATTAAGGATGTATCATTAGCATGGCCATAATGTCAGTAGCATGGAGCATCAACGTTTTAATAAGTAAAAAAACAGCTGTTTATGAAATTCAGCTCTGCTGGCTATATATCATCAAAATATGACTCAGTACCGAAAAGATTTGTTTTCTTATTTGTTTTTCCAACTTCAAAAGTAATTTTTTACGAATTAAAAATGTCCCCTAATCGTAGAACCTACCACTTACCTTTATTTCTTCATATCTTACATATATGAGGCGTTCAGAGCTAAAGCGGATCAAGTCTATGAGACGTAATTTTGAGATAATAGAACTTAAAGTTAACTTGCTATAGTGGATTATCTAATTTCACTAGCAATCATTTTATTACTCCATTCTCAAATTCTAGATTTATAAAATATAAACAATTGTGATCTTAACTGATGCAACGCTTTGGTGACTAGCGCCGCTATGGCTCAGAACATCGTGAACAAATAATCTGAGCCAAAAATGACTGGTGTCATCTGCCAGCGAATGCTTGGAATTAAGACTTGATCCATTACTGCTCGGAAAAGATCCAACTTCAAATAATCAGAAAATGAATTAAACTCAGTTTATGAAAATTTGTGACTTGATTCACTTTATCTCATATTTAGAATTTTCAAAGTTTCATTTTTTTCACCCTGTCAGCGAAATTACAATCTGTTCAACAATGTGAACAGTAAGTAACAATGATAAAAGAATTTTAACAGTGTTATACAATATAATCTATTGGCATATAAATCGTTTCTAAAATTGAAATCAGTGTTTTTTTTTTAATTTATTGATCGGTCAGCGCATTCTGCATTATATAGACTACTTCTAAATAAATTTAATAAACTAATACAAATACAATGTGTGATATTGAATTGAGGGCAGCATTGATTAGCCTTCTCAGTGAACAAAAAAATATTGTTAATAAGTAATGTGTGTGTATTTTTGTGTTTTTTTTTTTTTTTTGTGTTTGATACATTTTGATTACAATATTAGGTCCAGGACTAGAGACAGTAACGGCCCAGTGAGGTCCAATATTTGCACATTGATGATGAAGATGATGATGATGATATTAGGTTCATGGTAAGTCGGCTTTTGAGTCTGGTTGGAAATGTATAGGTCAGCCGTTATCTCGTGAAACCAAATGCTTGTGTGCGCCGTAGCATATAGTAAGAAACTTATGGTGGGAGTAAGCGAACTCGCTGACTACAAGTAGGAACATACCGAGGCAGGGAAGCTTCTCAGTCCATTTTCTTTTTCCCTTGTCACGCAGAAAGGTTTCATGAGATAATGAATTGCCTATGACTTACTTCCGAGAGAGGAGTGAATGAAGCCTGGAATATTTTCTGGGTTGTTATAAAACTTATTTGCTTGCGAATGAATAAACTGTTTGATTATGCCAATACCAGTTTCTCTGTGTAGTTGGCTGATATGGACAAACCAAGTAGAATTGAGTTAGATTCGTAGGGCTTTATTTTGAAATAATTGGATGCGTTTGATTTCACTTATTGCATCTTCGCTTTAGAAAGGACAGCAGTAAAATAGTAAAGGTCGTAATAGAGATGTTCGAACTGTAGATTAAATCTAAGTGTGTTGAGGTGAAGAGTACTGTACTCCAAGTCAAATAAATTCACTGCTAATGAATTTGAATGGTTATTTAAACGTTTCTGATAGGAGAGGCTGTAATTTGCTATTTTCTTTTTTTGTTTGACCGTTAGGATCCTAAAATCATAATAGATGTATCAGTTGTTGATGTACTAAGGGATGTTGACAATTGTTCACAGTGTCTCTGATTATAAGCGCTCCTGTATCTCGAAGTTAGAGTTGCTTGCAGTGCCACAAAGTTGAATTCTGTATATCGAAATAGGTTTTAGAATGGTTTTATAGAGGTTTGATTTACTTGTTGCTGTTATATATGACTTACGTCCAATTAACCAATGTAATAAGCTGAATTTAAGATTTAGTTGTTTTCGTTTAGTCCGGATATGTTTCTTCCAAGTCAGCTGGCGATCTACAATAGATGAATTCCTAGATAATTATTCTGAAGTGATCATTTAATTTTTTGAGTAGAGGCTAGATTTTATACAGTGTGAGACACTCAAAACCTCACTTACCGATATCGATCAGCTGTTTTCGCTATATTTAATGGTATGTAAGAGCTCACAAATCTATCATATTGAGAATGAATATTAATCAGAAAAAATGAATATTTTCACCACAAAGTGTTATTTATTTAATGTAAAAATAGTCATGTGTATCAGAAATTAAAGTAATTAAATTGCAATAATAATGACATTTGTCGCATGTTTCTAATGCAATTCTGTTTCTCAAATACAGAGAGGAGCTTTACCCTAACGCCTGAGTACCACACGGCGCAGGCAGTTTTGCAGAACTCATTGTGCAGCAGACAGTGTTGGTTTACACCCTTTCCTCCTCGCTGCTGCGGAGAAGGGGTATTTTCCATACGTTGGTAAGTGCTGCTGATAATGTTACAATCTAGAAATAAACTCGATTTGCCACTAAATAGAAATAAATAATGCAAATAAAGAAGAAATATTACGTTCTTTTTAACCTGACGATTGCCTTCCACTCTCTACAAATATATTAATATAAGTTAGGTGTCTTATTTGAGAGATTATAGAGAATTCTTTCACATGCAGTCCAAATGATGACACATTATCAGTTGTACATAATAAGTAAGCTTATTTTAGTCTATCACTCGAATAGTAAGTAGTTAATAACAGTGCAACCGCCAGTATCATTATTTGAAACATGATAAAGTTAACTCAGTTCTTCCCAAACGTTTAGTACATTCTATGATAATATGCGTCATTTCGTGGTATTTTTTGTTTTATTTTTCCGCATCAGAGTATACATTTTACACAGTAAAAATCCAGCATAATTTTTGTGTACAACTTCTCCTCAGTTCAAGTACAAGCCTATGCTCCAGATATAATTACGCTATAAATTAGTCCTGCTACATGGAACATTTAACCATTATTAGATATTTAAATATACACTTGAAATTACTTAAATAATATATCATCAATATGCGTCATATTAAAATTACGAGTACGATTACGAGGTTAAATCCCATTCCGACATAGAGGAAATGTCAGGAATTCGTTTTGATGCTATAAAAGGTGAATATAATTAACCGTGACAAAGCCATACAGGAAGGAGGGGTGGGCTATTGCATATTTTAATATAGAGAAATTAATGCAGGTCAGACCAGCGAACCCGTAAATAGGGGAAATATGACGTCAGTCTCACTCCACTTATTTGGGGATGCTCGACTTCTGCTTAGAGTTGTTTACATTCTTTGCGTGTGGAAGGTCCATCAGTGACATCACTGTAATTTTCGAAAAGGATTGTAATAAAGTCATTAATTATGAGTTTCAAGGTTTACGATTTTCTGTCTGTAGTTTCTTTGAGACTTCTTTGCACCTAGCCTGCTTTATATTTTCCAAAACTTTCCTACTATCATCACCTACGGAAACATACATTTTTAGCATTTAAGTAATGAACCGTGAAAGTTAATATAAATGTCACTATTCATTTCAATACAAAATGAACACAACTAGTGATGTCCTTAATTTAACAATAGCCTATATAAATAAATAATCAATATACAGTTCTTAATAATGAACTTACCCGAAAGTTTGTCTATTCCATAATTCTTAATATGGGCTTTGTTGAAATGTCGTTTAATATTGAAATGACGAGTAGAAATATATTGGAGGGACACAGTAAATAAGCAACTATTTCGTCTTCTTCATCAACAAAATATTCACATTTCCATTTCCTTCGGAAGTAGTATTTCTTCATGGATTTAGATTTTTCCATGTTCCATTTCTCTTGAAACTGCAGTAGGCGTATTGTGTACCTGCCGCCGCGAGGATGAATGTTGATATACCCGAGAGCAACTAAAACGTTATGACCACAATGGTAGAAAAGGTGGATGGCATAGAAGGGGTACAAAGACAGTCGCTCTGAGGAGCTACAGTTCTGGGGGTCTAGTGTAGGTGATGCCAGGTTAAGGAGATATGTGCTTAAATATGTGAGAGATTATAAATAATCTTATAAATTTTAAACATTGTTTTATTGATTACTTTTGAAGTTTACAAAAGATGTTCCAAATATTGGTGACCAACCTTGATATTAATATTGCTACGTCTTATGAATTTCTGCCGTTTTTTTTTTTGGAGATCTTTATCTTCTTTGAATCACATCGCAGGCGACTATGATCCTAGCAACCAATTACTCTTGTATACACTGGATTTTCGATACACAATCGAAATAGGAAATATAGTGTACATGATTCAAATATGTGACCTTGTAGGTCAGGTAATAGGACCTCCTCTTCTAATCCACCTAGCAGGAAAAGTAGCATTCAAGTTTTCACGGACAGCCAAAGTGAAGTGAGGCGGAGACACATGTTCTGTGGGACAATTACGGGCAACTAGTAACCCTGGCAAGACACTTTGCATGAATTTTAAATAAGTGTGGCCGATCAGACGGTAGAAGATATGGCACAATTACATGATCTGTAACAGTGTAGATCCAAATATTGAAAGCGCAGGTATATCGCTTCCTAACATTCTAGCTCTCCTCTTATACTTTTAAGCCTATATATCCTTATGCCGGCATCACAGACACTAAGTTTCCTATATAAAAATACTCAGTAGGACACACCTTCATTCCTTTATAATTTTGACACAGTCAAGTAAATTCACTCTATATTCTGATTTATAAATGAATTCTGTCAGAACATTGTTTAATATTCAACTATAATGAAGTAAATACAGTTCTCGTGTAATACGTATTTAATGACATTTCTTTTTAAAGCAGCTTTAGAAAATAGCAGCTTGAAGCAAAGTTGATGTATGGATTAGTTAAAAATTCCTGGAGACGAAACAGTCTAATAAGGCCGAAACCACACTGATGGTGATGATCTGCTCTTTTAAATGTTATCGCGTTCACACATGAGTGCACGCAAGGCTATTCAAAATTGATTTTAAAATTTACTGACTCAAAGTTTGTGTGTGTATTTGTATGTGCGTGTGATGTAATATATGTACGCATGTGTGTGTTAATGTAAGCTTATGTATTTATATAGTGTCAGTACGGAGTTCCCTTTTTGTGGGCTAATTCAGTAAGAATAGTTTTGTCGCATCGTTTTCCGATATCTGAGATGATAAAATATTAGATTGCCAAGGCTCGGATCTTGAGTCTGAGAGAATTTCTGGAGAACAAAGTGTGATGCCGAGACAGGTTCTTTAAAAACGTAATGTGTAATAGTTGTTTCAGATCAGAATAACAATAACTAGGCCTAATGATACGAGTTCATCCTTCTTATAAATTAGTAACATATTTCGAAAATTGCAACACATAATTAATTATGCAAGTCACATTTTAAATGTATTTAAGTATAATTAGCCAAGTTTTCTAGAACTGACAATTGAAGAGTCCACTGCATGAATGATGGATGTCATTTGGAGTACATTTTTCAGGAGAAGCAATTTAAAGTTTGAAATCCTTAGCACTCAAAGCTTAACTGTGATTTTCCGATCATTACTGGACAATGACTATCAGTGTTAATGCCATATAACTCTCTATGTACATTCTATATGTCTTAAGCTATGCACTGACAGTCTTGGTTGATTTTCGGCAAGAAAGTGACATCCATCATTCTTGCAGTGGACTCTTCAATTCTTAATGAACTACACCTATTTATTACGAATTGTTTGAAAGAATTTCATCCTTTAAACATATTTTTTGTGTGTTAATCTCAGGCTATTGGCGTAGCTTATTCCGTAAAGCGTTTGTCTGTTGAACAGGAGCTTCTCTTGGCTATGTTTTTGATTCCCGCTTGGGCCGATTTAATGGTTGCCTTTTTTTCTGAGGTTTTCCCCCAAATGTAAGGTGAACGCCAAATAATACTTGGCGAATCCTTGGCCTCATCTCACAAAGTACCATGTCGCCATCATCTATTCCAGCCACTCTAAATGACTTACTAGTCGAAACACCGTCGTTAAATAACTGATAAAAACGTTAATCTTGGAACTTGATATTGTTCTAATTTAAGCAAACATCAGTCTAACTTCTAGACCAGAGTTTCTCAACCTTTTGAAGATTGTAGTACTAAATGAGGGAGCAACGTGAAATCGAATAGGTTTAACAGGCCTATATGAGTACATAAATAAAATAAAAAATAAAACAAAGATATTTTTAAAACATTCACCAGGATAATGATATCTTTGAAATTTAAGTTACTCAAAATTTCAGTGATATCCAAGGAGAAGTCGCTTGTAGCTACACATAAATCGCCCTATGTGAATTAGTTATTCGCAATCTTACCTTGTTCTTGAGGTATTTCATAAGTGAGAAAGTTTTTTCACTTAGATACGTTGTCACGAACATGGCAAAAAATATGAAAGCAATAGTCCATGGTGTTATAGCCTTTTTGTATCTTCTGCTCCCCAAAGGCTATGAATTTCTCCTTTTAAGTAAATATTTCATCGCTAAGGAGGACTGGAGATCTACCAATTGAGGTTCCACACTAGCAACCATATTATTCTTTTGAATAATTTTGATTTTTCTTATTAATTCCACACTGTATTTGAAAGGGTTATACACCATGAAATACGAGAAGGCCTATCAGGACTCTAATATTGTAATGGATAGATAGAAACACTATAATTCCGGCGCGTACTACAATGTTTGAATTGAAAACGGAACCTCGGGAGCATTCTTGCTGCGAGCACATTTTAACTCTCATGCCGAGAGCACCAACGTCATTAAAAGAGCACCATGGTGCTCGCGAGTACCAGGTTGAGAACGCTTGGTCTAGACTATAACGAATAGATATAGATAGAAGTTATAATTTGTTCCAGTTTTTCACAAAGATGCACAAACGTTTTGTTAATCAGGAGGAGTAGCAGGTGTGTTGGCAAGGGACATTATTTATCTGTGTTGTTTTAAACTACTCCAGCGAGTATTCAGAATGGAATAGTCTCTATGTTTCACGACTGTCAGAACATATTTTATTATATATTCCGGATTTATAGAGCTGTAGGCATCACTTTATTATACTTTGTCATCTTAGAGATTGCTAGACACAATAGATTTTTTTCGTAAGTAACATGTTATGCAGCCAAAATATTTTACTATTGAATGGGAATTAGGCGGTCGGAAATTGCAAACCATTTCTGAGTAAAAGGAAAAGGTTATCTTCTCTCAGAATAAGCCTTTCAATGCAAATAGAATTGAAGATGTACGGAAAATGTAGGTATATTGTTACAGGAAGTTAGCAACGATAGTAGATGGTAGCAGGGATTAATTCTAAATGAGGATAATGTAGACAAATATTTAACTGTAATCAGAAATGGGATAGAGGGGAGATAAAAGAGGTTAACATTTTAACATATCTCATAAAGGATGGAGGCAGGGAATAGTTGAGTGTAGTAGAGATTGACTTTATATATTGGATGATATGAGGGGATAAATAGGATAGAAGAAATATATTAGAATGTAATAAATTATGAGTTACATAAATGAACTTAAGTGTAGGGGTGGTACAGTATACAAGAATTGTGAAGGAAACCAATACATGAAAGCCGTTTGATGATAATAAATATGAAATATGCAATAACTTTCATTTAATGAAAAAAAAATTCAGTACACAAGGAAGAATTAAAGATTTGTTTATTTTGTATAAATAACTACTGTATATGTGTACATTCAAGGTAAAAATTGTTCCGGGGCCGGGCATCGAATCCGGGACCTTTGACTGAGCACGCCAACGCTCTACCGACTGACCTACCCAGGAACTCTACCATTTTTATTCGCATACCTCAAGTGGGTTGACAGACGTCAGGGACCCAACATTGAGTGCAGACTTTCTGTGTGACTTAAATTTGTAGTTTTCTGTTAACTAACAGTAACGTGTATTATACAAATCTATCTTTTTAGGTATAGCTCCCTGTAAAGCTAAAGCAAGGGAAAATTGTTCCTGGGCCGGGCATCGAACTCGGGACCTTTGGCTGAGCGCGCCAAAGCTCTACCGACTAACCTTCTCAGAAAATAAAGTCTGGTAGAGCGTTGGCGCGCTCAGCCAAAGGTCCCGGGTTCGATGCCCAGCTCCGGAACAATTTTTCCCTTGATATTTTTCAAGTCAGCTTTACATGGAGCTATACTTGAAAAGCAAGATTTGTATAACCATAAATAAACTTTATTAGAATATTACTTAAATTGATATTGGTTAATTTGTTGAACTCTGATTTTGTTAAGGCCGTAATAGCCTATGTTCCGCTTAAAAAATAAATATTCATAATGTAGAATGTATTTAACTTAAAATAAAAACTGAGGCGTTTGTTTCATTAGTTTTACAGAGACGTTTGATATGCAATAATAATTTAAAATATTAATAGTTTTACAATGTGCAAGCTAAATACATAATATTATTACAATACATAAAATTAATTCAGTAAATTTATAAGTGCAGATGCTGCTTAAAATATGTAGGCCTATATATTACAAATCGATATTCCAATAACAGTGGTCACTCCGACAAGAAGCTCTTTGATATCTTCTAAATGAAATTAAATTGTTTACGAAGTATACAGAATGAACCGTAAGTAATGTCGTTAATTTCAGGGGGTTATTCTTTGAGATATTTAAAACAAAATGTTTAATACAATTTTGCTCGTTTTTGCTTCTTTTTCCAGATAAAAATTGTTTTACATTAAACATTTCGTAGCGTGTTTTGGAAAGACATTGAATTAATTTCCAGTATGTTCATGTAATTTAAGAGAGTAGTGTATTATGATAATAAATAGCTGAAAAAATTTAGTTTTGTTCCTTAAATATCCAGAAATTTGATCCGAACAAAATAATGTAACCTTTCAACATTTCTTTTCAGAACGAAAAGTTACATTTGTTCGGATCAATATTCTGCACATTTAAAGGACAAAACTGAAATTCTTTCAAATCGTTTATTATCATAATGCATAGTTCTCTTAAATTCACTGAGCAAATTGTTAATTGAATCAATGGCTTCACCAAAACACGGTATGAAATATTTCACATAAAACAATTTTTACCTCGGAAAGGAAGCAAACACGAGCAAAATTATTGTATTAAACTTTTTTGTTTCAAATATCTCAAAGAATAGCCCCTGAAAATAATGACTTCACTTACGATTCATTCCGTATATTTATTTCGAACTCTATAAAGGAATATTATCCTCTTAATTTAATTTTAATTTAATAATTTATTTAATCTGACAGGATTAAGGCCATAAGGCCTCTTAAACTATGTTTTAAATATTAATCTCAGTAATAAATTGAAATACGTTTTGTAATAGAGGCAATTTAATGGGTCTTTTCATAGACGCGAGGCGGATCAAGTGATTCCTCATGATCCCCTTCTCTGCAGGCACCTCTGAGTACTTGTGAACATATTGAACTGAGAATCTTTAAGTGCCTGCAACGGCGTAACTGAATAGGCCTACATATCTATGAAACGATGTAAATGAGTGAAGTTGTACTATAGAAATCTGTAGATGGAAATATATTTGCATGCTCATACATTTTAATATTTAAAATAATATTCTTTTTTCCATCTGGTATTATGGCTTAGCCATTTTCTTATTTTCATTATACACCCTATTCTTCTAAAGAATTGATTTGAAGTCAATACTTATAATAATTTCTTAGAAAATATACATACAAATCTCACATTATACTTCTTATGCAAACATGTGTATGTAAGTAAAACATATTATGGCAAATGCACATCCCATACATCTTTTGATCCGAAATGAAACACTTGATGTACTGTATATGCATAAAGGTCTAAAAACATATTGATTTCATATATAATACCAGTAAGTTTATACCTATTACAAAAATTATAGAAGTTGGAAAACAGCGGAATAGAATATCTGCCCTTTGTTTCTATAGCGACTGTAGTTGATCACAGATCTTGTGAACATAATTCACCCCATTGACGGCGGCATAATCCAGTAGGAGGTCATCCTGAAATACGAGGGCTCTAGACGTGCGTTCACTAACCCCGTGAAAGTTTCCCTGAGTTATTGCAGTGGTGGAACAAGGGAATCCAGAGCCAAGTGCTACCAAGTCTTGCAGAACTTGGAGACAGAATGCTGAGATTCTGAGCCAGTTTGATAACCATTATATAGCACTAACATGTAATACTTACAACAAATGGCTTTTAGAGAGCCCAAAGGTTCATTGCCGCCCACACATAAGTCCGCCATCGGTCCATATAATGAGAAAGATTAATCCAGTCCCTACCTTCATATCCCATCTCCCTCAAGTACATTTTAATATTATACTCAATCTACATCTCGGCCTCCCCAAAGGTCTTTTTCCCTCCGGCCTCCCAACTAAACTCTATATGCATTTCTGGATTCGCCCATACGTTCTACATGCCCTGCCCATCTCAAACGTCTGGCTTTAATGTTCCTAATTAAGTGGGGTCAAGAATACAATGCGTGCAGTTCTGCGTTCCATTCTCCTATAACTTCATCCCACTTAGTCCCAAATATATTTCTAAGCACCTTATTCTCAAACACCCTTAACCTCTGCTCTTCTTCTCTTAAAGTGAGAGTCCAAGTTTCACAACCATACAAAACAACCGGTAATATAATTGTTATATAAATTCTAACTTTCAGATTTTTTGACAGCAGACTAGATGACAATAGCTTCTCAACCGAATAATAACAGAAATTTCCCATATTTATTCTGCGTATAATGTCCTCCCGAGTATCATTCATATTTGTTGCTGTTGCTCCAAGATATTTGAATGTTTCCACCTCTTCAAAGGATAAATTTCCAATTTTTATATTTCCATTTCGTACTATGTTCTGGTCACGGGACATAGCCATATACTTTGTCTTTTCGGGATTTACTTCCAAACCTATCTCTTTACTTGTAATACGTTTGCAATATTAATTTAACCCATTCACTACGTTTTGCGGTCCATAACTAATTTTTCTCCTCACAGTGGTATTAGAATAGCAGTGTGTTAGGAGTTAGAGTATAGAAAGAAGATATGAAAATTTTCATATGCTTGACTAAGAAGAGTAAAGCTTTGTATCTTTCAGAAAGATATTTTATTCGGTACGTAAATCAAAATTTAAATTATGTTTTGTATAACGACCCTCGCAGCTGAAGAGGTTATATCAGCGTCGCCCGTGTGCCGGAATTTTGTCCCGCAGGAGTTCTTTTACATACTAGTAAATCTACTGACATGAGTATGTCTCATTTAAGCACACTTAAATGCCATCGAGGGCTGGGCTGGGATCGGGAACAGAAGGCCAGCACTCTACCGTCGGCGCCATCCAGGGTGACCATATAGTCAATCTTAACATATTTTTCGTCATTTTACTTTATCATTGTATGGAATATAAAGAATGGAGTTTGTGAAATTTGGTTCTCGATACTCGATATTCTCAGTATTGGGGTACGTGGAGAACGTTTTAATTTTTTGGAAAATAATTTCATACCTTATCAATACTTTCTTAGTTTTTAGAGAGTTGTCTTCTTTATTTCCTTCGTTTTTTCTTTCTTTCTTTCTTTCTTCCTTTCTTTCTGTCTTTCTTTCTTTCTTTCTTTCTTTCTTTCTTTCTTTCTTTCTCTCTTTCTCTCTTTCTGCAATGAATTAAATTTCTATTATATCAAAGTTTATGCGATCGCGTGGTGTATCCAGCTCTGCTCCGTGTCTTATCCATCTGTAAAATCATTTCATAGAAGTTAACAGTAAAATAACACTCACTCCTACCAGACCAAAAATTTAAATAACCCCGGTTGTGTGGTTAGGCCATTCCTCAGTAGCAGTGCGTAAGAGGAAATTTGTATTGTTAAATAAATGTTATATTGTCACCGGTCTCCAAGAATGCTTCGGATCACATAAGAACTGTGAATGAACTCCAGATATATAACTCAAATTGGCAAAGTCTTGTATTTTCCAGAGAAATTTTCTTCTGACTCTCTGTGGTAGACTATAATTGTCTGTTCCTGTTTTCACTGGTTCATCCATCTTTTCTGTGGAGTAACAGTCAGCGCGTCTGGCCGCGAAACTAGGTGGCCCGGGTTCGGCAAGTTACCTGGTTGAGGTTTTTTCTGGGGTTTTCCCTCAACCCAATACGAGCAAATGCTGGGTAACTTTCGGTGCTGGACCCCGGACTCATTTCACCGGCATTATTACCTTCATATCATTCAGACGCGAAATAACCTAGATGTTGATACAGCGTCGTAAAATAACCAAATAAAACAAATAAAAATAAAATCCATCTTTTGAGTGGCCTTCCTTAGTCTCTTCTGCTTCCATTTGCCTTCTATGACATTACTGCTTTTAGAAATCGAGAATTTTTCATCATTTAACATGTGATTTACATTTTTGTCTGTAATCGTCGATTTCTGAAACCGTATTTTTAACTTTCAAAATTTTGACTCTATAATTTCATTTCTTTGACAATCCCATATTGTTAATTCCAATAACAGGCGCAAATGTTTCATTTGGCTTATGAGCTCTCTTTATTTTAATGTCTGTGTTTCACTTCGGAGATTTATAATTTAAGTTATATGTTATAGCTGTTATGTAATTTCCTCCGGGTCTCATTTAATATTGGTTTTAAAAATTCCTTCCTATTTTGCTATTTACAAAGTATTTTGTTCTATGTTATTAACATTTAAATTTTAAACTATCAGTAATCAATATTTATATTTGAAATATTTCCCAGAATAATTTATTTAAATCTAAGAATTCCTTTCCAGCGTAAAACACAACTGCAACGGTTACTGTTCAAGTACTTTTGTTATACCGAATACGGGACTAATCAAAAGGATGAAGAAAATTGTAACAAAGCAATATTCAAATAAACAAATCCACTTTTAAAGTTCTACTGTCCAGTATCGAGTCGCCCTCGGTAGCGTAGTTGGTATAGCGCTGGCCTTCTATTTTCGAGATTTTTTGATCCTGGCCGAGGTCGATGGCATTTAAGTATTTTTATGCTCGACCATGCCGAAATGTAGTAATTATACATCTGGTAGCAGTCCTTTAATGCATGTCATTAAAGTGTTCAGCCAATAACAAGTCAGCTTTGTACCGTTATAAAACCGCAAGTATAGATTATTCTCGGATATGCAATCGAAAGAGATTTAGCGAAAAGTCACGGAGCCTGGAAATCCAATACTGTCGCAGAAGGTTATGTTCTGTTACTATAATAATTAGCGTTAATTGTAAATAATATTCAAATAAATTCAATTTGTCATCTCGTTTTTCAATGTCGAATTCAATAATCAAGGTTATATCAAGTTTAACGGGATTACATCAAGGTCAATGACATTATTGTTCCTCGGAAAAAATCAATACTTTCGCGTCTGCGCACATCTCACAATTCACGACCTAGAACAAGGTCACTTCCGATCTTGTCAGATACCTACAAATAAAATGTATACATCTGAATAATTTCAAGTTAGAAATATGGTCGAGCATAAAAAGTCGTATGAAACTCGCCTATAATGGTAATTAAGAAGCTCGTATGAAAATTATGGAACTCTCTTGCGCTCGTTTCATAAACATCCATACTCGCTTCTTAATTACTATCATTATAGGCACGTTGCATAATGTACTATTAAATGCGACAGGCTGATGTCAGTAGATTTACAGGCAAGTAAAAGAACTCCTGCGGGATCAAATTCCGGCACACTGGCGACGCTGATATAACCTCTGCAGTTGTAAGTGTCGTTAAATAAACAATAATTACATTAATTAAGAATGTAACAGTTTCTGCTGTATTCTATTTGTTTTTATTTTATTAATTCCCGGCTCGACGAAATGTTAATGGAAGTTTAAAAAAATTGTATCGCCAGTTAATTCAACGTAACAAAAAGTCGATAGTTTTTGTAATATATTTCCTGCTTTTATACATCATTTGATACCCTTTCCTTTTAACACAGTATGCTTCAGTACATATTAGACACTGAGCTTGTCTCTCAGTGCTATTTTGCTGCATGACTTACTCATTCGTGTAACTCTGCAGCACCTGAATGCACCACACCTGTCTCTTTCGCGTCCTTGTTTGAAGAGGAAGATAATTAGCAATCAAGCCTCTTGAAGTACTTGTCGCGTGCACTAACTCGTACGTTCTTGCATTGACTTCGCTGCTTTTGAATAAATCCCATAATCTCATTTACTGAGGAATCCATTTAGTTGATCTGCTTAGCGATAGGTTAACCCTGTTGAGTAATCATGCTTTCTAGACTATTTGCAATAGGTTAACCCTTTCCCTTTGTGTAATATGGCTTATTGCGCAATTTTCAGCACTTTCCCATTAAAATAATTTAACCATCACAAGTACGACGGCATAGTACGTAAACAAATAAATGCTAATTGGCTTAGAACTACACCAATCCGGAAACCCTTTAAAAGAAAGTTTCAGTTAATACGTACATTTTCACATTTTTCAACTTTTTAATCCATCATCGTCACTGACAGTAATATGTAGTAATATTTTTATACCACATCTGAAGATGGAGACAGTTGATCTCAGCTATATTATTCTACACAGTTACATGTTTCATAAAACGATGTACTTTGTTGTTCCGCGATTTTTTTTATCAATAAAATTGAGATTTCATAATAATTCCAGTAGATTTGAAGATAGACAAATGATATTTGTGTAAGATGGTTTCGTGGATTTCACCAAAGAATTACCGGATAATTATTTAAAGTTGGGAAGAAACATAAATCTACCGATGCAGGATTCGAAACCAATCCCAGAGCAACTTCAAAGTACAAATTCTTACACCTTGCCGTCTATTGAACACTGTAAGTATCACTTTGGGTGAATACTTGTAATAATTTTGGTCGCTTTCTACACCAGTGCTAACCACGACTGTTTTAAGTAGAAATAAAGTATTTGAATTATGGTCTTTATATTGAATTAGTACTGAATTCTACTTGTTTTCGACATGGTGTCGGATGTATTTCGAACAAATAACTATATTTAATTTCTGTACATTTTTGTGGCATCACAGGAAATTACGCTGGCAAAGAATGTAGATATTCATAATTCGTATACATAACGGTGGATTTCACACACAATTAGCGCTGCTTGTCATATCCTGGATTACATCGATACTAGTGGTCGACTCGCGAGTCAACTCTTTAATACACAAATAGGGCGTAGAGGTAAAGGCATGATCTTCCTCCCGTTAGCCATCACTTGTTTATTCTAAGTTAAATAGTTTGGGTATCCTTCTCCTCCTATCTTTTCCTTTGCTGTGCATTGCTGGCTGCATTTTATATGACGTAATCTTTCCCGACCACTGGCCAATACTGATAAACATTTTATACGGAGTGTCCTAAAGTTCATGACAACTGTCTGCACCACGAGAATCCTCGATGAAAATGGAGAAGAAATGTTAATTATTAAATTTCGTATGAAGAATTTTTAATTGCACAATTGGATAACACTGCAGAACATAGAATGTCTTAGTAGTTTATTATATGTTTACTATGTTTACCCGCTTGGGCTGATTACCTGGTTGAGTTTTTTCCTAGGTTTTCCCCAACCGTAAGGTGAATGCCAGGTAATCTATGGCGAATCCTCGGCCTCATCTCGCCAAATACCATCTCGCTATCACCAATCTCATTGACGCTAAATAACCTCGTAGATGATTAAGCGTCGTTAAATAACAGACTAAAAAAACTATGTTTATCATTGTAACTAACAAGCAATAAGATCGTAAATAATGGATAGACAATAATATATTACGAAGGTATGAAGGACTAAGATATAATTATTCCAACAATATTATAAATATCATTAAAATGATGTATTGAAATAAAACATTAAACTATATACAGCAACGTACGGATTGCTTGAGCTACAATCACATAATTACATTTACTTAAAAAGTGTAGTGTTGTCATATTGTGCAATTAAAAATGCTTTGCACAAAATTTTGTCATTACATTTTTCGTCTCCATTTTCATTGAAGATTCACACGACATGTAGGTCGGCATGAGTGGCGCAGTGCTGACCTGTACCCAAGGTTGAGGGTTCGAACCCGACCTAGGTCGAAGGCATGTAAGTGTGCTTAAATGCGACAGCTCATGTCCATAAGTTTACAATTCATTCATGTCCATAAATTTACTAGCATGTAAAAGAACTCTTGCGGGACAAAATTCCGGCACATCGGTGACGCTTATAAAACCTCATAAAATATAAGTTACAATTTACACACCATGTAGTCCGTGTGTATAAATTTTGGGACACTCTGTATAGACACCATTGAATTATAATACGACAATTAAATTGGTATTAATAGGTTTAAATTATCCTGTAGACTGTGATTGATTGTACCTTTTAGAAATGGGCAGTAAATATTTTAGTTATCTATGGTTGGTATTGCAATGATCTATAGTTATTACAGAGTGTGTGAAACTTGACAACTGGTCATATCACTTTTTGTCAGATGTTGTACGTTGAGATGTGTGAAGTGTTTCGAACTATTGGCATTTTTATCAAAATCAGCGAAACACAGCAAATGTTACCCTCATATCACTACTATTATGTCGTAATGTACGTTTTGACAAACGTGTTCGACGAAATGCTGCCCTATCAATTTCAGAATGCTGTATTGATAAGTAATATACGAATATTTCCATTGTACTGCTCATAAAAAAACTCTACTAAAAGAAATATTTTGAGTAACATTAGAATGCTTTTTGAAATGGTGTCTCCTTCATATGGATGATTATTTATTCATAGTCGTTAGTAGTAGTTTCGTTTCTTATTGCAAATTCAGCAGATTCAGATCGAATTATAAGAGACAGTATACATTTTTCCCATGTCATTGAAACTGAATACGTCCCTCAAACTACTGTTTTCCTGTTTAGTCGAAAGCAGCAGTATTAAGCAGTCTCGGCTATATTATCAAGGTGACTCATTATGAATGTCTGATGCACAATTCTCAGAAGAAGTCAAAAGTTATAATTATTGAAGAGAGATTGATGGTTAGTTAATCCTTTACTGTGATTTGAATTAATTCATACATTTATAGTGTTCTGCCCAATGGTAGGTCTTTCATTACAAACCCAGCATTCTCCAATTTTTTTTATATTTCGCGTCTTTCTCTTAGTCTCCTCATGTGATCCATATATCTTAATATCGTCTATCTGATAACTTCTTCTGCCAAGAACTTCTCTCCCGTTCACCATTCCTTCCAGTGTATCTTTCAGTAGGCAGTATCGCATCTTCTTACCCAGTGACCCAGCAAATTCTTTTTTCTCTTCCTGTTTCAGGAAAATAAAGCGCATTACCTTAATTCAAAAGCTTTGTTACTAACATTCCAACTATCTTAATTCGAATATTATTTAAAATACTAATTTTTATTTTGTTTTTAAATTTGCCTTGCAAGTGTCCGATAATAGGAAATGTGTACCTATTCCCGGACAAACATTTTTTACATGTGTCCTATTTCCGGACAATATTTTTCAAAGTATTTAGGTTATCAAATTCTGTTATATAGTTCAACAAAATGATTGTTACAATTCATATCACTGCATTCCATAACTTTTTGATCTACATTTCCGGTAGAAAATATGCTCTTTTCTGTAGGAACTAACATAAACTCTTTGTAACCAGTCTCCGTCTTTGTAAATGTCTATCCAGGGCTCTGCTTATCACCATATTCCTCTTCGTCCTGATTCTTTTACAAATTATAGAAGGTAAAATATAAGTAGTAGTTCGCCGTTGTCGCTATGTGGATAGCGTGAGCACTTTCCAACTCAATGGTTCGTGGTTCGAGTCCCGGCATGGACAATGGAATTTATATTCCGTCCACCCATGAAAGAGGAAAAAAGGAAGCTTTTGGAAACCTAGGAATAATTTTTGCTATATTAGCAATTGGTTTACTAGGTTTTGTAGAATGAGCGACTGGTTTTCTATGATGTTCTTCATTCCCATGTAAACTTTAGGCACAGTGTCACCTTGTCTACAGAGAAGGGTCTTAGTTCCTTATAACTTAAAACAATATACTTGGCTTACTTCTACTCGGTAATAAGTTTTGGAATAGTATCCTGGGGAAATTCTACATATAGCAACAGTAGACCTATAATCCTACTACAAAAAAAGAGTAATTAGAATAACAGTAGGTGCCAAATCTAGGGAATCGTGTAGGACCATTTCAAAAAACTACAAATAATGCCCTTGGCTTGTCGTATATTTTCTCATAAATAAACTTCCTCGTATGTAATCGTGAAACTGTGTAACTAATTCAACATTCCATAGCATAAATATTCGTTAAAAATGACTTTCATACTTCATCGGCAAATTTATCGTGCTATCGGAAAGGAGTGTGTTATATAGCATTAAAAATTTTTAATAGTCTCCCTATGGATATAATAAAATCAAACTCAAAACATAACATTACTTAGGTCCAAATTAAGTAAGTGCCTAATTTCTCACTCCTTTTATTCTGTAGGTGAATTTATGATGTTCAACAACGCTGCAGAAATATTTCTGTTTTGTATTAAGTATCTTTTGTATTTATTTCAGCTAGATTATGATTATAATTAATGTAAATTAATACAATTCAATACAATAAAACACATCAGAAATTTGTCCGTTTTGCAATTCTTGGAAAGGAAAACAAACAAATTGTCTTAACAAGTATCATTGTTACAGTATTTTAAGCTGTAAATCGTCAAACGAACGTGGATTCTTTCTGATTCAGATAATACTCTCCACTTTCTACTTGTTTCCGTGTAGAAATAGTTTATGGTGACTTTTTTCATTCTATGCTCGTATATTTAAGTTGTAATGGAGTTATTTTATATTATAATTTATTGACAAATCCAATTACTTTTTTAAACATTCCTGGGTTGAATGAGATGTAAAAGGAACAGGTTCATCTTTTACACTCCGATAATTTCATGACGAGATGCTTTATAGTAGAAACATACTGACAGATTTGGGTTTGGGTAAATCATTTTAGTTATAAGATATTAGTTATTTTAAAACGTCCAATGCGTTAAAAACTTATTAACTGCAATGTTGAAAAGATTGTCACATTAAATCATCTTGAAAATTTAAAGATCTATTTATTCGAGATGTACAAAACTATATTCTCAAATATTTATTTATACTTCACTTTTCTTTTCCGATATCTTAAAACTCTTTTTATTAAGCTGAAAATTTCAACTCCAGTGATGGTGAAATGTCTTTGGACCGTCTAACAACCTTGTACGAAAGAGTTTTGGGGTGTCTCTCAGTGCAGGGTACATACAAAACGGTGAGTTCAAAGAAAACATATTTAATTTTTATTTCTATTGGTAATTGGGTTAGTAGGCCTGATTAACTTATACTCATATGGCATATGAAATTATTATTACGGCTTATGACTGAGAAACACTGCAAATTTTATTGCTATAAATTACAATAACTTTTTTCTTCTCAGTTAATTTATAAACATAAATATTGGAACAGATATATAATGTGGTTAATTCCTAATCGCTTTGCATACAACATTACTAGCTTAGGACATTTACTTCTTTTTCTTCTACAGTCAGAACTTTGTCTTAATTATTAAATTAAATGGAAATATAGGCCTACCTGTTGCTATTGAAGTAAAACATCGAAATATTTCAACTTCAGTCATATATTCCCTTCTAGTTTTTGTTGTAATTAATTCCTCGAGAATGTAGACTTCAAATTAATTCTGAATTTTTGGCAAGGCATTCGACGTCAACATCCTTTTGATATTTGTATGCATTATTTGAAATATTCCTGTTTCCTTTTATTTACTTTTACCAGACTTTAAACTTAATTGACTAATGAATGTTTAATAGTATTCACTATTAATATACTTCGACCCCATGATGAAGTACGTTTATATTAATAAATATTCAGTAATGCAGATTAGGTTACTTTAAATTAGGTTAAGTTATTTAAAAACATTCTTATGAATTCAATTATGCTATTCTACTTTGTATTCTTCACCACACTGTACTGAATTGGTCCAACGTTTCACATAATTTATCGTAGTAAATTTGTAAATTGGTGCCGCATAGTTAGTACTGGTACTTTATGTTAAGGGGGTTCGAAAAGCATTATCCCTGTAATGCTAAATTTTACGCCATTTATCAGTTTCTTTCAAACACAGACTAATGAAATGTTTATCACAATAATTTATTTACCGTCCTCAAATTCAACATATAGGTTTGCTCTTACTCCCGTTTAAAAAAAATGAATAATTTTCATTTCAAATTGTAGGACTCAATTAAATAGTAATATGCGTTACAAGAGCGGTATGTTGAAGTTTTCATGTTCGAGGAAAAGTTTGAAAAAGCGAAACGTAGTTGAGCTTTTTTAATTTCCGAGAATTGAAAGAAAACATACCGCTCGTGTATCGTACATTATTTTGTGCGAAGATCGTTTATTACATACCTGAAAGAGGAATTTCTAATTAGTTGCAATGAAATCTCCATCTTGGTTTCTGTTCAATGGCGGAAAATTTGCAAAACAAAAATATCTATCTTCAACATTGTTGCTTTAAAATGATTTCTGTGTTAACTATACTCCAGCAGGCCGTGATATACATGTCTTTCCCCCCCCCCCCAGTCTATAAATACGAACTTAAAACAAACGGTAAGGTTATGTAATGATTTATTTTTCATTTTAATATTTTAACAATATTATTTTTATAACATATTGCAGTAATAACATCGGCAAGTTGATTTGTGATTTTTTTCACGGCTTCCTTAATGTTACTTGCATCAGGAATGCAGTAACTTTAGTGAAGTTGTAGAGTTTACTTAATTTTTGCAAATATTTAAAAACAATAATTAACAGTGCAATTTAGGTGAAATTGCAGTGGTAAGTTTCCAATTTATAATTATTACTATATTGAACATCTCTAAAAATAATATGTTAAAAGCCTAAAACAGTAAAATCAATATATCACTTAAGCGGTAAGAAGAGGGAAATTGTTATGTGTGTTAGGTTGGGAATACTGAATGTGGAATTTTAGACTTACCGATGATTGGTTTTGTGCGGAAACCAAGCAAATACGCACGATCTCGCACAAAATATTATACTTCACATACTTTCAATAAAATTACGTAAATCTGATGCTGAAATTTAGAAAAATTCTGTTAGAAGACCTGATAAAAAATTGCAGATTATTTGCATAGTAGATGCCGAGAAAATGGGTTATAAACGAGGCAAATGTATCATTAGAATGGTAGGGCATTCCGATCGTGTATTAATTTAGTCTGCTGTAACGTGACCTGTTTTATGGCGAATTATTTGTATTGTGTCTGTGAGAGTCATTTGAACTTGAGTAACAAAAGATGAATAGCTCATATTTTCCAATAACCTACCTAGGTGACATGATATATTAGTTTAAATTCTTGTTAGATTCATCGGAATTTGGACACTCGAAGAGAAGCTTGTTATTTAGTAAAGAAATAAGCAAACTTTCACAGCTTGTTGACAGTGAAATTGTTATCGATCAGTTGGCGTTGGACTTCCATCAAAGTGATTGAATATATTAATTTGTTACTAAGGTGATGGATGCCGTAATGCAACACTTTTATTGAATTTTATTCTGTTATTTCTACAAATAATCCTTAGAAATTTAATTATGTGTGACGCATATACGTTATTGTCACTTGGTGTTATCATTTTGAAGGAAAGAATGCTACATTTTTCTTTGGAAGATGACTTGTTTTGTATTAATTCATTCTTCCACTTTAGTTTATGAATTCTGAAAGAATCTTGTGATTTCTGTTGAGGATTTAGCTTGTCAGTCTAATATTAATTTATTCTCTAAGAGTTTTTCTTAACTTGAAAGAACACTGAGTATTGTGCAGTACGGATGCTTGTTTGTGGTCGGCGGAAAAAAATTTAAAGTAGGATAATGAATAGTCGGCCATCCCAAGCTTGATGTACTGTACTACATTATTAACTCTCTGAATGACGTTGCCTCTATGCCTTTATTCGTCATGAAAAGAGTTAAAACTCCCTTCCACGCACGACCATTGTACGTAGCTAGCTAGCCTCAAGCGATCGTTTTATTTTGTCATTGGTTCGGGTTATCAATCCAGTATTAATTCCTTCGCAGTATTTACTGGATGCTTAAAAAAAGTGAGAGCTCTACTGTAGATACCGCTTACCATCCCAATATTAGTTTATTATTCCTGACAGCATTTTCTGAGTAAAGAGATACAAACTGTCAATTAATTGTAGATTCGGCTTATCATTCCGATATTAATTTCTTCTCAGTAATACCTGGATGCTTAAAGAAGACTAGGAGTTATGCTGTAGATACGGCTAACTATTCCAGCATTAATTTATTATGTCTTTTCCTTGACAACATTTTCTGAATTAAGAAATAAAAACTGTTAGTTGACTGGGAATTCGACTTATCATTCAACAACTTATTTCTTCGCATTATTTTGAGGATGCTTGAGGATGTGAGTTGTAGAGCCCGATCGCAAACTCGTGGCACCAACATGCGCGAGGTTCTTTCTGAGACTTCGGAGTGGGGGGTTCTGTGTTAGCGGGCGACTGCTTACTCATAGAGCGTACTATTCAAACACCCCCCTAGAAAGACTCTTGGACGAGTCCATGTAAGTAGATGCCAATTCGTCTTTCGCGCAGGTGCCACGAGTTCGCGATCGGACTCTACCAAGATGGGGCTTACTATTCCAATATTAATTTATTATTCCCCGAGAGTATTTTCTCGGTAAATAAATAAAATTGTCAAGTGATTGTGGATTCTGCTTATCATTCCAATACTAATTTCTTCCCATTATTTTCTGGATACTTCAAAACTAAAAGTTGTCCGTAAATAAGGTTTAATATTCGAAAATTAATTTAGGCCTACTATTCCTTGACGGTTTTTTTCTGAATTCATAAATAAAAACTGTCAATTAACTGTCGATTCGACTTATCTTTCCAGTATTAATTTCTTCGCAGTAACCTGTTTCCTGTATATTTAAAGAAAACTGTGACTTGTACTGTAGTACTGTAAATAGAACTTCGTATTCCAATGATGACTGAATTATTTGAATTAAGAAAGAAAAACTGTGAAATTACTCTTAATTCGTCTTATATTTCCTTTATTGATTTATACACCGCATTTCCTTATTGTTTAAAGAAAATTTAGAGATATACCGTAAATGAACCTATAGTCCGCATTTCATGAGAAGATCCGAGCAAGGAATGCGAGTTTCTTATAACCTATCCCCTATACGGAACCGGCCGGCCATTGATTGAGCCTTGTTTGTCCCAGTCGGCCAATGAGATCACTCCCATCCACCTGCTCCTTCAAGAACGCTGAGTTACTGGCTTACTCTCTCCTCTTACCCCGCAAGTTCATACTCTCCTCGCAGGGATCCTCTCGTGAAATTTTGACAGTATGAATGAATCAGAGATGGAGAAAGGAGCACGTGTAACCTAGGAGCTATTCGTCCTTGCAAGGGCACTTGGGATTCATCTTATATGATCCCTGAGTCTAAAGGACACTAATCTCATCTCATTCACGCTGTTCTATTTAAGGGGCTTAAGTAAATTTTGTAGACGCGGCAGATTATCATTCCAGCGTTAATTTGAATTACAGTATTTTCTGGATTTTTAAGAGAAGTATAAGTTGTACTGTGGTTTAGATCTATCATTAAAGTATGAATTTAAGTTTTCAGAGTATGGATGAAATTCTGAAACAAAACTGTGAATTGCACTGTGGGTCCAACATTTTACTCTAATGTTATTTATCCCATGACTGAATATTATGAATACTGAAAGAAAACTGAAATGTACTTTGAACTGTTCCAATATTAATTTATTCGTTCACAATATTTCTTCAGTTCAGAAATATTACATCCAGTTTACTCTGGATTTGGGTTGTGATTCCCTCATTAATTTCTGAACAATATTTTCTGGATGCTGAAATAAAATTGTGCTGTGCTTTAGATACGGTTGGCTATTTTAGTATTATTTTATTATCCCTTGATAGTATTTTCTGAATTAAAAAATAATAATGTCAATTTATTGTGAGTTGGGAATATCATTCCAGTGTTAATTTAATTTACAGTAGAGTATTTTCTGAATTCTGAAAGTAAATTGTGAGTTGTACGCCTACTATGGATTTGATTTATCGTTCAAATACTAATTTATTTCTTGGAAGTATGTACAGAGTTATAAAATAAAACTGTGAAAAACTGTACTGTAGGTTTGACATTTCATTCGAAATATAAATTCTTTCTCTGAGAAAATTTTGTAAGTTCTGGATGAAAACTCTTCAGTTACATTGTGATTTTTGTATGTTTTTCCTATGTTAATTTTCTCTTGGGAAGCGTTTGTAAGTTTATACTATTAAGATTTTGCGTTGTTACGTATTAATTGTTAATTTATACGTTTATTAAAATAATAATTTTATACAAACTTTCAGTTAAAATTGGTATGACAATCACAACGAAAGCTCTAGTTTTATTCGTATATTGTAACACAACGCAATTGTACGCCAAAATACACCTCCAAACTCACATTTAACAACAGTTATCTCACTAGAGGATTTGATTTATCTAGAGAAAATCAAAACTCAAGTGGGATTTAATTGACTATTACACGATTAGAAGAAAGCATATAAAGATTAGAAGAAATATAGTACTCCAATCAGGGTGCGGAGTGAGATTTCTGATGAAGGAGGGTTAGAATCCTAGATAGAGAATACCATACATAAAATTATTTATATCCTCATTCGATACGACTCAACGCTTGGTCGCACTGAGTTGCTTGTCTTGCATCTTGATCATAATAGTAATTTTGTTACATCCATGAGCAGGCGTAAGATAGATGTGTAATTTCTAAGTTACTGATTGATGTCAGCTTGCTGGTGATGATGATACATGAATATTATTTTCTTTGCTTACTTTATACTTTATAAAATATACTCGTTTTAGGACAAATATATTTTGTGAGGGAGGATAGAAGTTATCCCTGGCAGGGATGTTAATAAGAATTTATGAGAGGAAGTTAACTTTCCAACAGGGAAGGGGGAATCCCACCCTCTCTCCTCACGTTAATTCGCATTCTGACTCTAATACAATAAAATATTAATTGACTTACTGAAATTCTATTTCACTAATGTTAGCTTCACCAAAACTTTTGAACGGAGCCGCCATTTTCAGTTGATTGTCTATGCTGTAAAGAAAAAACGATCGCAAAGCATGTTTTATAGTACCGTAAAGAATTTTCAGTTTGAAATGTTGGCAAACAAAGAAACAAATGGTAGGGAGGTGAAAAAAACCAAAGAAATATGTAAAGATTAGACGAAATAAAGTACTGCAATGCAATAAAAAGGATATTAATTGACTTACTAAAATTCTATTTTACTAATGTTAACTTCACCAAAATGTTTGAACGAAGCCGCCATTTTCAGTCGACTATGTATGCGGGGAACAAATGACGATCGCAAAGCATGTGTTATAGTACCATAAAAATTTTGCACTTTGAAATGTTGGTAAACAAAGAAACAAATTATAGAGTAGTGATAGAAGCAAACAAATGCTGGGGAAGTGATAAAATTAAACTAATGCTAGGGAAATTATAAAATTGTGCAATAAGCCAGCCATGATTGGTTGAAAGACGTTCTTTCGTACCGTTTTATTGGTCAAAAGTAGTAAGAGTGCAATAGTCATCATAAATTTGTTGTGCATTTTTGGGAAGAAAAACAGCCAGATTTGCTCTTAGGTTAGAAAATAATTTAAGTTGAATCATGCACAATAAAACACATTTCCACTCTCGCCATTGTTATTCTAAGGTTATAGCAATATAAAAGAAGAGTGTACGTGGGTTTATTTCTAATATCAATATATGAAGAAGATTTAATAAAGGGAATTTCAGAGCAAGCAAGAGTCTTGTGAAGCAAAATTCAGTTTCTGCACGTGAGCAAGCAATTGTGGTTTTTGTACGGGGAGCGGAAAACCAATCATAGCTCAAATATTATTTCTGAAAGCACTCTTAACACTTATTCCAGTAAGTAAACAGTTTGCTTTGGCGCCAACCACTACTCGTACTTCATAATACCTCATTTTATTCAGTGTTGACATTAGAATCACTTGCGTCGTTGTACTCATCAGAAATTAATTTATTTTTACACAGTTCAAACCAACGAATTGCTGTCCTTTCTTCTTTCAGAGTCTCAGTTGAATCTGTGAACAATGATGGTTCAGTTCCATATTGCTTCTGCATATTAAGCACTTAGGGTGTTGAACAGTGCATTAAAAAAAATGAATCGTAAAATACTTTATTTCTCATTCCGTGCTAAAAAATTCGCTTTTGTTTGCTCCGCTATTAAGCTTCATATTCTACGACTGTCTTGTCAACCTGGCAGAGCACATAGATAACGTAATGTGCATGAAGTTTCACAGTGCGTACTACCAATGGTCTGCCTGATTGATTGATTGATTGATTGATTGATTGATTGATTGATTGATTGATTGATTGATTGATTGATTGACTGATTGATTTCACGAGAGTTGTATCCGGGATTATCCTTGCATGATCCATCCAATTTCAGCAACTGATGGAGTCTCAATATTCTTATGTACAACAGAAAATCCGTCAATAATAGTAAATTGCTAATTGTTTTCTTTTCCAATTTTAAGAATGCATATTTTGTTATTTTTAGTATATACATCGTGCTTTTAAGTACATACGTGCATGCATATTTTGCCGTTTTTTAGTTCATATGAATACGCCCTCTAACCATTACATCCATTTTCATCGTCCCTCTGTGAAGCTATCACTCTTAAGGGGTTAAGTACACCTTACAGCAGTAAAATTTTGGAAATATTCAACATTGTTTCCCCCCCCAATTACTGTATCTTGTACAATAATGAAAACTAGTATGTGTAAAACACTGTCCTTCCGCTTATATGGAAAAATATTTTTACGCTTAAAAAATATATTATAATAAAAATAAATAATAAAAAATTTAGCTTCCCTTATGAAAAGATTGCCAGATTTGACAAAGCGTATTGCATATAATTTGGAAACACACCTAAAAGGTAAAATGATATACATTTGAAACGGTTAGGGAATCGAATATACAAAATGTCACAAAAATTTACACCTAAGTAGCGTTTGTGCTCATTTACAGTTTAGAAAGGGGGAAAAAAATATCATCAGATAGGTTAGCATGATTTGAATGCCATATATCGCGAGAAAAATAATAGTACGGATTTATTGACATTGATATCTAAACCAATCAACAGCCATCGGTTAAGACAACTTGAAATTTCCATTATCATTTCCATACAAGTGATTTTTTTCCATATTCAGTTCAGTGTGCAGTGATGAAGCGTTTCCCACATAACTAAAAAACTATCCAATATTCTGTGATGAAATTTTTGTATGTATTTAGGCCTATGTATGTTATATCTAATATACGATGCAAGATCATTTCTCTGTCTTTGATAAATTGTCTGATAAAAAATTAATTCATTTTAAAAATGGTCAAATATCAGTATTTTCCTCTAACACAAAATAAAAAATATGTATTATTTATTAAGGAATATAGTTGAAAGAGCATGATATATTTTTTTCCTCGCTGTTATTTATACTCGCTTTAACATCTCTGGTCATATCCCGAGTTAATTTTTGGTTGAAATCCGAAGGCCTGTGTACTATTATTGAGACTGGTTCTATTGTTGTGAACTGGATGGCGACTGTATATGTATTACTGATTTGTTATGAATATGATTTCGGTGATGAATGATGCCGGTGATATTCAGAGATGTTGTGGCTCGAATTTCCTGACATTTGCCTACGGTTGAGGAAAAACCACAGTCTAGTATACACAGACACGAAGCTTAATACTTACTAAATATGCAAACATGGACAGTTGAAATATGCATCCAGGATCGCTACTATCGCCTCATCACAGACTCTTTCCCTAGCAGACCATAAAATGTATTGTACTTTCGATAGCGTGTTCTTTTGAAAAAATTAACACCTTCCTTCCGCTATTGAAATATGAAATACATAAGGTTTATATATTATTTTCATAAAATATATATTATTTTCTATAAACTCACCTTCCTGGATCTTTCGGAAGAAGGATAACTCTAATCTATTTTTCTTACAATTTATAGTACTACAAATGTCTTCTTGTCCCATATTATTATTCAAATTATTGCATTTTAGCCATTTACATTTATTACAATCGATAACGAACATTTCACAGTTTACATAGCTTTTCACAAAAATGCGAAATACGGCACAGTCAATGCTTTTTCGATCTAGTCCAGGCCGTAATGTTTGTTCGGGTTTTCTATTTCAGTGTATGGAGCTCAGTGAAATATTATACAGTATTATAACTTTATTGCTTATTAATGCTAAGCTTTATTTAGTGTAATGTGTCCATAAGTTCCGTTTACTCCTTGTTGCATAATATGTTGCAGAAATAATTACAAAACTGTGTTATTTTAATGTGAAGAGAATTTTACATAGATCTAGATTCATTTTCCGGGCTGAGAGGCCGTGGTCTATTGGTTGGTTTTATGCCAGACGTTTCGTCTGCAACTGCGGCAGACATGTTCAGTGGAGTGGTATCCGAGGTCGCAACCAATAGACCACGGCCTCTCAGCCCGGAAAATGAATCTAGATCTAAGTCTCCGGCCGTGAAAGCCTACACTGCAAGAATTTGACATGTTAACATAATCTGTTCTCGTCAACATTTCAAGTTTAGAATGGAAGCTATTTTGAAGTTTAATAAAAAATAATTTATATTGTGATTTCAATTTAGCACATCTACCTTCCTTAATTTTAGACAAAATATTTACCATACCATTCCTATGAAATTAGTGTACGTACGATTGTGTTACTTCGTCTCTTAAGTAATAGATAAATAGGCTATAATAATTCAGTACTCAATTGCAGTATTAAAACACAGACAAATTGAATGTCCGGGATATCATACATGACATTATGCTTAATTATAATGTATGATTGCGAATTTAGGAATATAAGTTAAATATAGCAAAAATAACCTATAATTTTCGTATGAATGGCAAGGCATTGGAGATCACTAAATTTAGACAGAGAGGGGCAACTAGTACAGTAAACATAACCTATAATTTCAACATATCTAAATATCCGTGCGGTGCAATTGAAAATTATTGAATCGTGCATAAATGAATATACAAGAATTTCGCAATATTTAATCGAAATTAAGGCAGGTATTACACATACGAACAGCGTAATTTTCACACCATAAATAATAATACATCTTAACTCGCAACTGAATTATGTCTGAAGTGTCTCATAATCATTGGTTTAAATTTTATTAATGGAAATACACTACATTTTAGAGAAATATATGTCACTGTTTATGCATTCCAACTAATTTATATGGTTGAAACGACGCCTTTCGTCATCGGGTTAAGCGAGTTACATGGTCTGCCTTACGGCCTGTATTGGCCTGTATTAGATCACGATGGCTGTGGCACAGTCTATTGTTCCTAGCACTCACAGCGCTCCAAGCGGCTAGCAACTATCGCGAGATTTGCAAAAAATCACCCCAAGCTTCGTGACTGTATATAGTAGACTGTGAAAAAAAACCTGAAAAACCTCAACCAGGAAATTCAACCCGACCGGGAATCTAACCAGGACCCTCTGCGTAAGAGACCGGCATGCTGACCCCTATACCACAGAGGTGATCAGCATGATATTGTAAACATGAGTTTCAGCAATAAAATAAAAGAGAGAGAACATGAAAAAGTTAACAAGTTTATGAGGTATGAGGGAAACGCTTCATCACTGCACAGTAAACAGTCACCATTTTGAATTTTGAAAAAATATATATAAATTTCTTTTTAAATCGTAAAAATATTTTATTCATATAGCAGAAGGACAGTGTTTTACATATACCAATTTTTGTTATTGTACAAGATACAGTAATGTAGGAAAAAAATGTTGAATATTTCAACAAATTTTATTGCTATAAGCTGTAGGCCTACCTAACCCCTTAATACAATAACTCTCTCTTTATAGGTCTTCTATCCACCATAATGTAATAATGTCTCAATTATCACTTATTGGATGAAAAGGCTTCACATTACTTGAACGTTTTCACTCAATTAGGATCCCACTGTTACATAAAACAGTAAGTGAGCGATATTATTGTGAACAATTTAACTGTTACATCTACGATACAGTTAATATTATTGTCTCATATAGAAATATTTTTAAATATTCAATGAAATTATATTAGCAAACTCAGGATATTTTAAATGTCTCTATTTCAGTATTGGGTGAAATATTTGTAAAAAAAGGAATTTAATATCCTAGTCGGATAGTAGATTCGAACTATAAGGTAGAATCTGGAACATCGATAATACATGCAAAGTTTTAGCCAATACTGCACACAGCAATTCGACGAATGTCTATGCATAGAACAAATTCTTTATCCATTTCCAATTTTTTTTTTGCACGACGCAACGTTCTGAATTTATGAACCGTGAAATAGAAACGTCAATATCAAATCTTTCAGATCTTAAAATCGTCATGGAATCGGCCTTGCAAGTCTTTCTGTTCCTGAGATATCGCCAGCTCGCAAAATGAACACACTTTCAGAATAATGTCTCTGGCAACATTCTGCTGGCTAAACACTTTGTAAATAGCAAAAATAATCATGGTAAGGATTTCGAAGCAGTCGATCTCTCAAAAGTAGGCCGGTTACCTGCCCTGAGTTGAACTGAACAAACTGTCAATAAAAGCGAGATTTTAGGCAAACATAGACTATAGCACTTAGACCATATTTTATATTCGTCATATTCATATCGTAGCACACTAGTGATCACTTTTATGCAGTGTCCGTGACATTGCTTATTGATATGGTACTGAGAGTACCATAGATAATTTTGTATTGGAGTGCTTACTTTTAGAAAGGCTTTTTCGACCCGTCGTCGGACCTTCATCCATGACATACAATAGTGTAGGACATTACCGTAGATGTCCAATTGAAACTCGTACGAGGTAACCCCTGGAGTAAGCAACCCGCAGCACATATTCTTTAAGATCGTTTTTCCTATTTTATATGGAAAGTTATTAACCTTAGCAGAGCATGCTTGACGTGCAATATCTTCTGATTATATAGGCGTTTGGACACCCATGGTCTAGAAAACTCTGTACGTAGTAACGTAGTAGTAGCCTACTGTTAACGTTCCATGTGTAGTATATAATTATTTTTCCCTTGTGAATTTATCTCACAGTCAGCAGAGGAACGTTATTGTATTTTTACAGCTATTGTGTTGTCATTGCCATACGTGATAGCAAAAATGAATGTAGTTGAAATATAAAAACATACTGTTCATTTGTTGGTGAGTGCGGATGATCGGATAAAATAAATCAGATTAAAAACGTCACCACCAAAAATAAGCATTTTTTAGTATTTAACTACAAGCTATTTGTACTTTAGTCTGAATATTTTATACATTATTCTGAATATTTTATAGGCGAAGTGGGGTTAATGATCAAGCAAGTCAGTGAATAGTGGGAACAACGAGTATAAACATGCATTTTGACAGCTGACATGTGTCATTTCTTTCATAAGACTTAAAAGAAATAGGTGAGCTTGTTGTCCAGTTACTTAGACTACTGAGACTACGGACACAACGGACTAGACGACTTCCTGAATTTGTGTTGGAGTCCAGTTAGTATCTGTAAGTAGTTTCGAAACGTCGAATAATCGTTTCATTAATTTTGGCAAGACGATTTCAAATGATCTCATCGCTCATTTGCGATAAGAGTGACACAACTTAAAAAGTGTTAATTTTACAGGAGAAGCATTTTAAAATTTTCATATTCTTAAAAATCAAATTGTAGGTGCACCCTTTTTCCAAACGGAATGCAATTTTGCACATGTATTGTATTTCTAGTCTTGTAGCGTATAGTACCATAATTATTAATTATTTTCAATAATTTCAACAATTATTTTAAGTTGTGTCGTTCTTTTTTTAAATAAATATATGTCTGTTTTTAGTTATGACAGTGAGAATATTTACCTGACGTACAATAATTGTGCAATTATTGCAATTGTACAATAACTGCACAATTATTGTGTTTGTACAAAAGTAATTTTTCGGTAAAGTAATGCAATGGAATAATTTATTGGCATGTCATTACACAATAATATTATAAGAATGCCCTGTGACATTCATTAATAAATTTAAATTTTAACAAAGATGATGTATTGACAAACGAATGTAATAACTTTTTGTGAAAAGTATACTTTATAATTAACCATATAATTTAAAGACTATTTTTAAATACATGACTATGAATTATGTTAGAAAAAATAATATAATAGCAACAATCTAGATTGAGAAACCATTATACAAAATCTGAAATTCTTTACACAAATTATTTCAGAAATAAATTGACCAGTAAACATAAACTATAGCACAACACTTTCAATACAGTTCACAACACCTCTCTACACTTTCAGAGATTCAAAGAATTCTTTATAGAAGCTTGGAATGTGATTCGGTTTAATCAGATCTAGTAAATATGCCTTTTACCTCTCAATTATACCTATTTTTTCATTATAAACTTGTGACAATTCTGGAGTCTCGGTTTTGGTTTTACTTCTTGAAGTAGGCCTACATTTTTTTTGTTGTACTTCTTGAAATTCTTCGTCGAAATAGAATGTTTTGTAGAAAAATGACAATGGATGACTTTGATGCACTGTCAAAACCTTTACTTCGTTGATTTTCCTTGTGCTCCTGAAGTAATTTGCGTTCTTGTAATTTGTTCCTAGATTCTTGATATTGAAAAAGTCCTTATGGGATATTTCCTTGGTTTTGTAGGTCCGTCCTGTTTTCTTTGCAGCTTTGACAATAGAGACAAAATGATGTGGAGTGTAAATCGGACCACTTTTGGACACGCGTTTTACTTCGCTCTCAATCATTGAAAGGGCACTATCATCTTCGTCCTGAGTGTGTCCAGTTATCAAGAATTTATGGATAATGGATTTCAGATTTGGGAATTTGTATACAGTGAACATGTACAGATGGATCATGAACCTTAGAACAGAAGTCTTCAGCAATGATCAGTATACAAAATTATGTTTATGTCTTCAGCCGACATTTTTTATTTTTCTTCCAAGAAGTTAAGTACACAGATACCTATTTCATTGACACCTCTTTCTGCTTCTTCCACATGGCAAATGAAACAGGTGACATCAGTTGTCTCCCAGTCAAAAATGTTAAATTAAAAACATTCTATTTAGAATCTGCATCAGCATCATTTACACTAGCCTGCTTACTTTCTGTAAATAACAGGGCAGATCATTATTCATGTTACATATTTTAAACTTATTTTATTTACAGGGACACTGTTATTTCTTTAAAATTTTTAATTAAGGCATTAATACTATTTATCTTGATAAAATTTGCGGTACATTATTGAACAAACCTTTGAGTTGTGTTTGAGTAACCGGCTGCCAGACATCATTTTATAAAAATGTTTATTTGACAGCTTTAGAATTAGATAGAAACGTAATTGACTCATTTCCGTGTAAAAAAATTACGAACCCTATAAAAAAATAAAGGTAAAACATTATTGTACGTTTCAAATAGACAGACATAACATTAAATAATTATTAAATTAAAATAGTTTTAATCATAAATACCGTCACAATATTAAATGTAAGCTTACTGATGATAAGGGAAGTTAAATAAGTATTTGTTACTCATCTAAAATAATGACACAGCGGAGAATAATTCCTTGCCGCTGAAGAAAAATTATTCAATGAAAAGACGCAACACAAATTCTGTCACTCTTCATGAAAAGATTTAAACGTTTCAGTTTGAATGCTTCGTAACAACTAGAATTAAGTCTTTGTTGTTGTAATGATTTTGTTAGATTAAAACAATTTAATAAAGACACATCTGCCATCTGGGGGAAAAATAATGTAATCATGTATTTGTCATTATTCGCGATAAAAATATACTACTTTTGGAGTTCATTTTTGTAAGAATCTCAAAAATGAAAAATTTTGAGTTGTGCCTCTCTTATCGCAAATGAGCGAATATAAGTATGGGAGTGAAAATTATGTTTGATGTACATAGTTTTCCTATAAATTGATGCGTACATGTTGAGCATAAAATTAATCCACTTTAGGAGAGAATAATATACACTGATTTGTCAAAACTACTTTTTGATATTAAGATTTCTGAAAACATTTTACTTCGTAAATATGTGAGAGGTGAAACATGGCTTTGCCGCTTATACATGAAGGTTTTTTTCTCTACTCGCGGGGAATTCATTCTCTCTTTTAGCGGACGAGAACACTATGATTCCCGCCACAGAAACAGTAATAGGCGGGCAGGTGCGCGGACTGGAGGAGAGCACGTATTTTTCATAAACTAAGTCTCACCACATAGAAGCAGTATAAGACAATCTCGCTGATAAACAGCTGTTTTGTATGACTGTTTTTTCATATACTGTACGCTCATTTTTATCCCCCATCTTGGCTAGATATAGTACTTTACAATCAGTTGAGTTTTATGGCTCGTAACAAATGCATGTTAAACGAGTTTCTATGTACAATAATTTTATGAAAACGGAGTCTGTAGGAACACTGCGAAGAAGATTCTGAGACGAATTCCCAGATTCTGTGGTTTCAAGTTCATCTAAATTAAATTGTACCGTAGAGTTCTCACTGAAGAAAATTTAGAAGGCATTGGTACTAGGCTCGAAAGTCTCTTAAATATTTAATGGAAGAGGTTAATGTAACTGAATTATCAGTACGAGTCTAAAAAAATATTTATATTGAAGCCATAAAAGACAACGCAAGTGCATGAATTGCAGAATGAACTTCTGGATGGACGTTATAGAGTGTTCTTATCAATAAGAATAACACGTACAGACTCAGAAACAAAATTTGGACCACCTGAATTTTCCAAGTTCCAATTATAACATACGGCGCATGCTCAGTAAGCACTGTTGTAAGTGGAACTTGGGAAATTCAAATGGCTCAAATTTTGTTTCTGGGTCTGTACAAAACAGCTGTTTGTCCTCCAGACTTCCTCATAGAGTTTCCCTGTGTTGAGAATTTATCATAATCTATAAGTAACGCGTGCTGTTCTCCCGTTCGCGCACATCCCTATCTAATACTGCTTCTATATGGGGGGAAACACAGCGTTCTTATTCTCTAAACTGGCGCGTGAATTCCCTGCGAGTACGGAAAAAATCTTTATGTGAATGGACACTTTTAATCTGTATACCTAGTAGTATAAAAATCGTAGGATTTTAAAAAGAACGAAATATAGAAATTGTAAACAAAACTGGACAATTTTTATACTCCATAATTTTAAACAATGTTACGTCATATATGGTCACAGTTTCCTGTTCCTAATATTTTTCTGACACGAGGAATATATAAGGTATTCATCGGAATAGTTTAGAGGTTAGGTAGCTAGTCCTCTGGGGTATGGATTCGAATTCCGCTTGGTTTGATTACCTAGTATGATTTTTTCGAGTTTTAACAAACTGTAAAGCGAGTGTCAAGTAATTTCATGGTGAAACTTCAGATTTTTCTGCTTATATAATTATCACCAATGCCATATAATCGCGAAGTTGATACAGCACCGTTAAAGAACATATGCAAGGTTCTTTTCTTGAAGCAAATATTGCTGTAGTCCAGGCTGTTGGAAAGTCTGCTCGCTGATTCGTAGTTTCGCTCGGTGTGAGTTCGATTTTCGCTTCGGGGTTTTCAGAGGTTTTCACCAAACATACGACAAATCTGAGGTAATCTATGGTGAATCCTCGGCCTCATCTCGCCAAATACTCTTTCGCTATTACAAATTCCAGCGACGCTGAATAGCCTAGTTGTTTAAACAGCGTCGTTAAGTAATCAACTAAAAACAAAGAGAGAACCTTAAAAATTGCCATAATTGAAATATTTGATAATTGTATGTGCTCTTCTGGACAAATTAAATAACTAAGATACAAAGGAGATAACATTAAAATGGATTTGAGGAAGATCGGTTATGACGATAGAGACTGGATTAATCTTGCACAGGATAGGGACCGATGGCGGACTTATGTGAGGGCGGGAATGAATCTACGGGTTCCTTAAAAGCCATTTGTAAGTATGTAAGACACAAAGGAACTGGTGTAGTATTTTGAATAAGTAGTGCGTTCCAGCTGTTTACGATGTTTCCGTCTCTCGACCAGCGGCAAGCGCTCCCCCCACCCCCGCTTTTGCGGCTACTTTCATCTGCAAACCCACGATGCTTTCCCGAATTAAAACATAGGTACTACTTATATTATATTAATAATAAACGTACTGCGGACGGAAAAGTAAATCATGTAGCAAAGCCAGGAACATTTTAGAGTTAAATTTTCTAGCCGCCAGTTCCATGTAGAAAAATAATACTAAATTTAGGAAGTAGGTTTAATGAAACAGGTTCTGTAAATGGTGCGATGTAGATTATGTATTACACAAGATGGCAATACTTTCAGGAGCTACTGTGAGGAGGGTGAGTACAGAATGTTATTTATATAACATACTACGCAAGTATTAATCTGGCGAAGCACCTTAAGTTCGCTGGTGGAAGCAGTGGCGGCAGTGGAGAGATCCGTATTTCGGATTGTGTAGCCAATTGTCTCTTGGATATAAACTTGAGGATGCTGACGAAGGAGTCTGAGCATGTCAATTAGCTGTAACACAGAATAAATATTTTCATAGTCTGTATCTTAGTCTGTAATTGATATTTTTTCGCAATCTTATACTGAACGGACATACTATTGGATTCCGATCACGTGAGATAGACACAAAGCCAAACTTTCACGTACGGCGATAAAAGAGAACAGTAAAAATCTATTTTCAATTTGGAATTCATACTGTGGTAATAAGCGTTGGACTACATTATTTATATTTTGATTTTACATTATTATGTATCCTTTAAACAGAATATGATAAATATTATATCAGTTAAGGGGTTAGGCACAACTTACAGCTGTAACATTTTGGAAATAGTCAACATTTCTTCCTCCATTACTGTATCTTGTACAATAATGAAAATTAGTATGTGTCAAACACTGTACTTTTGCTATATGAAAAAAAAAAAGATATTTTTACAATTAAAAGAATTATTTACATTTTTTTTAAATTCAGTTCACTATGCAGTGACGAAGCATTTCCCACATAACTGTCCAAAATTTTGTGATGAAATTTTTTGTAAATATTTGTGCATGTCATATCTACAATATGATGCAGGGTCACTTCTCTACCTTTAATAGTTTGTCTCATAAAAATAAATTCTTTTTAAAAATGGTCAAATATCAGTATTTTCTTCTAACACAAAATAAAAATATATTTATTAAGAAATGTAGTTGAAAGAGCATGATATTGTAAACGTGAGTTTCAGCAATAAAATATAAGAGAGAAAAAGTTAACAAGTTTATGAGTTATGAAGGAAACGCTTCATCACTGCACAGTGAACTGCCAACATTTTGAATTTTGAAAATAAATATATATATAAATAATTTTTTTAAATGGTAAAAATATTTTTTCATATACTAGCAGAAGGACAGCTTTATTCACATACCAATTTTCATTATTATGCAAGATACAGTAATGGAGGGAAAAAAATTTGAATATTTCCAAAAATTTTACTGCTTTAAGCTCTACCTAACCCCTTAATGAAGGTTATAACTTCTATTAGGGATATCAGATATTTTGCTTGAAAATTGAAATTGTTATTTGTAATAAATCTTGTTAAGGATATAAAAATATACTGCTAGAAAGTTAGAATTGTCACTTGTGGTAATAGCCCTAAAGAGATCATCTCCCTTGTAACATATCGCATCATGATTCCAACATCCTGTTGTGAGTTGTGTTACACTGCATAAAGAAGCTACACGCTATTGAAGAAAATAATGAATTTTATTTAGCTATAAAGCTGATATATTTAACGAGGGAACAGTTAAAGTTGCTAGAAAATTCTATTGATATGGTAATTCAGAAAGAGAGAATATAACGCTACTGGGAAATTCCCTTGAAACTCCTTCGGAATTGCTACTTTGGAATAAGCAGAAGTCCACCAGACATTAAGCTCCTGAGATTATTACAGTAGTACGGAGAGCAAACAGGAAGGAAATAAAGGCCGAGAGCGAAGACTGTTCAAGATCCAGTTCACTATTTATCCTGCTTTAACAATTGCGAAGGCAGAAGGAAGAGAGATGCTCCGGCAGTTTGTGCTCAAGTGGCGTAACCCTTGCACTTGTGAAATGGGCTGGATGCTCAGTTTATAAGACAAGATATTGCGATTCCCGCCCATAAAATAAACAAAGAGGTTCACCGTAAGGTCAAAAATAGTGTTTGATGATTTCATTTGAGATCAAGTTCGTAGGCTTAATTTAAATTGTTTAATTATACGTAGTCCACCGTTGTGGCTGAGGGATTAGCGAGTCTAATTCCGAACCCAGTGGTCCCGGGTTCGACTTCCAGTCAGGACGAGTTGCCTGGGTGAAGTTTTTTCGGGGTTTTTCCCTCACTCCTATGGATGAATATCAGGTAACTTTATCAGGCGATTGGAATCCCACTCATCTTCGCCACTTCCTTTCCTCCCTCATCATCCTGTTTCTGGTTTATCAGATCACTCTACAGGCGGCCTCCCGAAACTACTGGCTCTCTCGACCGGCCTCCTTGGAATGTAGCTCAACGACGTTGGATGGCTTCTACAATGGCACCCGAGGCGGACCTACTCGGGGGAGGAGTTTCGCCTCGGACCGACAGGGGGGGCCTTGGGGAAAGTTGCCGAAGTAGGAATGGTATATGGATTTCTGTTGGCTGTAGGGACCGGTCGTCAGGGAGTAATGCGGTTGGGTTGGTGCGCGTAGGGGATCTATGGCACGCAACTCATTCCATATCGAGGGTTAGCGCAATAGATCTCAACAGGTAGTAGTGCTGGGCCATCCGTGCTCCCCTCACTTAAATTCCACTCCATTCCATGATTATACGTAATTTAGGAAATACGAGGTCGGGCAATAAAGCGGTAATGAGTCTGGTTTGAAAAAAATTACTTATATCTTTAACCAACTACAATGTGATCACTAGAGCTAAGAGTTGTAAGGCGTTACATTGCGCTTCATGCGCCTCTGACTTTAGGTACCAGTACCTAATTGCATTGGGGTGGGGGATTTCAGTGTGTTTCGTTAAGCAGTGAACTTTAGTTGATCGGTTACATTACGGCCGAATACTGCTTTTCGTAACAGGCAACATTCAGCGTCTTGTAAAGAAGAATAATAGCAAGATGCCGAGGACGAAATTTGTGACTTAATTTCAAATGAGGAAATTTGTAATAATGATACAGATTTTGAGATAAATAATGCTTGTGTAAATTATTTCAAATATTCCCCCATTGTTTCTGCAGACGTGGAACGAAGTTTCTCTAGATATAAAGTTGTGTTTTCTAGCAACAGGCGATCATTCGCCTTTGAAAATTTGAAAATGCCGTTTGTTATTCACTGCAACAATATATGAAATAAAACATTATGCAAAACAAGAACTTAATACACTATCATATTAACATAGTGAAATAATAAGGATGATACTTGTCAATGTCATATTAGACGTATTTTTTACAGACATGAAAATAATAGCATGTAGTCACTTCAATGATATTGTGACGAACCAAATAGTTGGAACACAAAATGGGAAAAAATTTAGCAAACAAGATGAAAAAAATATTGGTTAAACATTATGGATATTTAGCTCTATGTAAAATTTGTGACAATTTCAAATGAGAAAATTTATAATAATGGTACAGATTTTGAGATAAATAATGCTTGTATAAAATAATTCAAATATGTCCTCATTGTTTCTGCAGAAATGGAACCAAGTTTTTCTAGATGTACAGTAAGGCTCTGTTTTTAGCAAAAGGCAATCATTCTCCTTTGAAATTTTGAAAATGCCGTTTGTTATTAACTGCAACAATATATGAAATGAAAAATTATGTAAAACAAAAACGTCATACACCATCATATTAACATAGTGAAATAATAAGGCTGATACTTGTCAATGTTACATTATGTGTATTTTCTACAGACAGAATATAAAATGTCTTTAAAACAGTGAAATTTTTCTTTAACAAAGAAAATGATGTCCTTAAATTTTTCTTTAGCAGATAGTTGTGTTTCGAAGTCAAAGGAGTGGCTTTCAGCCACCCAAATGCTAAGGACTAACTTACCGTTATGATAAGCATGAGTTCAAACAAAGGAAAGACACTGCCCAACTCTGAGACGTACTCAAAGTTGGAGGCGCACGAAGCGCACTGCTAGAATAACGGCATATGTTTCTGAGGCCTGGTGATCACCTTCAAAGTAGCCCATGAAACTGCACACACTTATCCCAACAGTGCTGTCACTACTGGTAGCAGCTGTGAAACTCATCTTTTGAGACACTGTTTAATGCCTGAGTTACAGCCTTTTGGACGTATTCTGTTTGAAAATGGCATTCTTTCACAACTGATTTCACTTTTGAGAATAAGAAGTCACATGGAGCAAGGCCAGGTGAATATGGGGGCTGCGGCAGTGTTGAAACAGATCAGCAGCCACATCTCTCCGTTCATCTCGCTGTTGCCCAGTAACATTTTACAGAACCATTTTTGCACAAATTTTTCTCATGCTCAGGTCTTCAGTGAGAATGAAGTGAACAGTTTCCCGATTCATGTTCATGTCTTGTGCTATCATTTTGGCTATTAATGGCCTCTCAGTTCGTACAACTTCACGTATCCTGGCAATGTTTTCATCTCTCCGTTCAGTTGTTGGCCGCCCACCCCGGTCTTCATCTCCAACGTTGCTTCTGTCCTCAAAAACATTTTATGCCGTCGGAATGTTTGTTCTCGTGGCATTTTCACCGAGTTTCATACAAACAAGATGGCATACTGCTGCGCGATATTATGCGATTCCATTTATTGACGAGGAACAAACACAACTCCACTAATCAAGCAGTTACTCCACACTGACGGCTTGCAGGGTGGTGCCAGTTGGAATTCGGGTCGAGGGAGGACCATGGTCAAACATATCTCTGGTAGAAGGCTGCAGGGTTGCCTCATCAGGTGGAAAAGAAATCAGTCTCATTACTTTATTGTCCGACCTCGTACATTGGAAAAGCTTTATCTAATGAAACAAGAATTATTATATTTTTTCCTTGGCGTTCCCACGTATCCTGGGAGCTCACTCACATCCACATAGTTTGTATTCATTGTTAGAGGGGCGGCCATTTTTTCTCTATATACAACGCTTAAACAAGGGGTTTCGTGTATATAACTACTGCAAAGCAATTCCCATTGTATAGTTACAGACTGTTTATACATCAGTAGCTTATGAATGGTTTATTAGTAACGCTTTCTGTCTCAACTCTGCCTAAGCCTCGTATAAAAACTATTCACGTTTTATTAGTGATATCGTTAGGGATTCAGAGACAAGGTTTCGGACCACAGTATTAGATGGTAGTTCCATATTTGGTCAGTAAATAGACTTGTTCATTGCCGTGCATCTTACCATGTCCTACAATCCAAATAAGCTGTGCTTTATTTCTTCTGGATAGGATTTGCAGGACATTTCTGCATTCTTGGACTAGCCCAGAGACTTCTCTGTGCCGAGCTTAGCACAGAGATAGAAAATATGAATAGAATGTGAAAGAAGTCAATAAAGATCAATAAGAAGTCGAACACGAAGAGCATGAATGAGAAGTGAAGAAGGTTAAGTGGAAGAGTAAGCAGTTGAAGATGGCAAATTGAATTGATAAGAATTGGAAATAGGCCAAAGGAAATAAGTAAGAGTTGGGAGGAGGCGAATGAGTGGAAAAAATCGAAAAGAGTGAGTGAGAAACTGTATGTGTAAAATATAATCCAAACTATGTAATATTGTTGTCTACCGCCCTTTGTTGACTGAATAAGGTTCAGGAATAGTGTAAAATACAAAGTGCTGAAATTCTAGGCCCACTATGCGTTTAATGAAAGTTTTAAATATATAATTTCTCCAGGGCAGGTATTACAGCGTTGGATTACTTATAAATAAAATAACGTTTTTCATTTGTTTATGTATTTATTTGTTTATTTATTTACTTATTTATTTTTATATTTATTCATTATCCCATTCATTTAATTACTCATTTACTTACTTACTTGTTTATTTGTTTATGTAATTAATTATTCATTTATCTATTCATCTAGATATTTGTCTGCTTACTTATTTATTTAATTATTCACTCATTTAGTCTTTCACTCGTTTACTTCTTTATTTATTTATGTATTTATCTATTTATCTGTTAATTTATCTGTCTAGATATTTATTTATATATTTTGATATTTATTTATTTGTCTATTTAGGTATTTATTTAGCTATTTATTTACTACTTTACTTTTTTCAATTTATTTGTTTAGCCTATTTATTTATTTCATATAGAGGCTTTGAATTAACAATTAGCCTGCAGTGACAAATTCATTAAATAAAAAATAACAATTAAAGCAATAAACTCACAACGAGGCAGAAGCATTCTATTTGTAGCCTTCCAATATCTGTCAATGGTGATAAGGCTTGACAGTGCAGAGCAGATGTTTTACTGGACAATGTGGCAGTAGGATAGAAGTTCAAAATTTAACATTTGAAAAGTTTTTTTTTAAGAAGTTATTTTACGTCGCTGTATCAACATCTTAGGTTATTTAACGTCTGAATGAGATGAAGGTGAAATGAGTCCGGGGTCC